>NW_025816940.1:1229702-1354573 GCF_002878395.1 Capsicum annuum | reverse complement strand
TAGAGTGTTTTTTCAACTTAAATTCGTTCCAATACCTGAGGATAAGTTCAGGTATTTATAGTCATTAAGTATCACTTCAAAAAGGAAGCAATGGTTCAAGAAAAGAGATATATTTTTTGTAATAGTAGCTGCATATGCCTGGTCGGCACTGTATATACGCTGGACCTGTAGATGCAGGTGGCATTTGGGCGATTCCAGTGGCATCTGCACTGGACCTATGCCAAGAAAAGCCAGAATGCACCAGGTTTGCACCCGACCTGTGCACACAGGTCATACTTTTTACCAAACCTCCTTAAAGAGTTACGTCTCTTCGAGGTACGTTGAGTATGCATTTGCACTACATCCAAAATGTATTCACAAATGGAGAAAAATTTTGTCCAAAAATTAATCTCTCGATTGATCATTTTCCAAATCCAAATCCAAATTCAAAGACGAAGTTGAGCCAAGCGAATGGCGACGACGGCACGAGGAATCTATTGGTTTTTGCCTCACTATCCACATAAAAGAGTGTCTCTTAATAAAAATACAAGAAAGTTGCTTTCTCCCACCAATGTGGGAGAACTAGACTTTCCTTAAATGAATTTTCACTTTCCCTCCAAATTGTTCCCTCTATTTTTCATTCACACATCTAACTTGAACCTAAAAATTTCCCACATGAATGGGGAATGGTAATTTTATAAGAAAATTTGTTGACAAGTATGTGACCGATAAGCAAAGACTGACTGCATCTGGATAAGTGGATTTTCCGTTGAACTTTCGATAGTAAACATGCATCAGATACACTCGATCAATCGGTTGATTTGATATCTTTGAAATGTCAAGCTTTAATGTACACATAGACAATACATGTCACATAACCAGCCTTTTATGAATTATGGTTCTCATAATTTTTTTCATTTTATCTATGAACACATCCTGGTTTATGAGAGTGTAGGGAATAGGCCTTTATTAACATCCTCCTTGAAGCGTCTTTTATCTCACTCTCATATAGGTGATTCCTAAATGTTTAATTCTATAGATCAAACTATTTGGTCAAACCTGCCAAAACTTAAAAACCATTAAAGAGATTTAAAACATAAGACTTATCCTTGCTTCATAAACATTGTCTTCTTCATGAGAGTGGGTTGAGTATATTGATGTGACATCCCAAATCTGGTACCTGGAATGGTAAACGGTGCTTATGACCCCAAAGGACCACAAGCTAATCAGTGACTGATATCTGTAACTTGGCAGTGCATAATATACTGTATAAATATGGAATAAAAAACTGAAAGGCCATAAAGTTCAAATATCTGATAACCCATAACATCTGAATAATACGGTATCACCATACCAAAACTGAAATAACTGTCTGAACATGCTAGTTTAAAAGCCTCTAAACTGTCTAAATAAGGAGTTGATGGGACATGTCCCCAACTAACTCCAACTACTGAAATAAACTAAATACTAAAAGAATGAAATAATCCAATAATAACATCCTCGAATCATGAATGTTTGTTCTACTAAGGATACTTTGGAGCTCATACTTCTGAACCTATGATATAAAACACCATAGTGCAAATGGGTTATTAAAATTGAATGTAATGGTATGCAAGTGAGGTAGAAAGAATACAAGGGATTTATATGCATGAACAATACTAACTGATTGAATAACATGAATGTGAGAATACATGAATAAATACATAAACTTTAACTGAGATCATGACATCACTGAATCTGAATACTGAGAACATGGATTTTTGATAACTGATACTGAGCGACTGTTTCTGACAGTCTAGGTTCTGATGGATCAAGTTGAGTTTTGTACTAAGCTGAGTGACTATATCTGATAGTCTTGAATTCTGTAGAACTATTTGATTCCTATTACTGAGACCTAAGACTGATACTGTAGAAAGTAGTCATTTAGCTAAAATTCCCCAAATTAGATAATATAATTGAGCTGGGATCCAATTTGTAAATCCAATTTAGAAGGGTGTTAATACCGCACCACTAGTAAGGATAAGCTGTGAGTAATCCCTCATCTAAAAGTACTCTAAGGAGAACAGTGGGACCCTCATATAACAGGTTAAGCTGCCTCATCTACCCTCAACTAGCAGGTTTGATGTCTCAACCTACGCTGGCTACGTAGTTCTAGAACACAAGAATTGCTTCTAAGAATCACATACTCTAATAACAGGTGAGTTTCGATCCTTGTGCTCACTCGGTGCTAAATCCTACTCCCATCTGAATAGACACTAAACATGATTAACTGAACTGGAATGCGTTCATTGAGCTTCGTTGATTGACAGAATTTTACTGAGATCTAATAACTGGATAAGATTACTGAGTTTTCCTGAGTCATGACTGACTGAGTCCTATGAATCATGGCTTGACTGAGTGTATTTTGAAAACAAGACACTAGCTCTAGGCACACAGCTTTATTATTGGGTACAAGTACCCCCAGGACTCGATAGCGTGAAACTGACAAGGCATGACACTTCTTGACACATGACCATAGTCAATAATTCATAGTACAATCATTGGGGATTTTTATGAAGTATGAGCATGCTATAATCTTACACGTGAATAGGAATGCATGTAAACATATCATAATTTCATAAACCTAATCTCATGAGCATTACATCAATCCATTACAAAGCATAACAATAATATGGGAGTCATATCAAACATAAGGGAGAAACGTGGATTCATCAATTTTGGTCACAAAATGAGTCATAAGGCATAATTCCTATTATCTTAGGCATTTTACCGAATACCTTGCATGCATATCTTTAGGCTTAGGCATGAATATTGAAATAATACATCATAGCAACATTTTACACTTTCAATGCAAGAATTTCAACCACATACAAACATATTTTCATGATAGTCATTAAAGACTTCAACTTGGAAATTAAACAAACACATAAACATGGATATAATTCAATTCATACCGTGGATCCAAAGTTTATATTTCAAATAAGGTTTATTGAGATTCATGGGTGAAAGGAACCTATGAATCAACACTTGACATACCTGTGTGGATGATTTCATGAAGATTGGAGGAGGAAAGCTTGAATTCCTGACTTGGTATTAAATGCCTAGGGTTTTTTTTTCTTGGGGATTGATCTTTGAGAGAAACCCTAATTTGGTGTTATATATGAATAATGAAGTTATAAACTCTAGTCGGGTATAATTAAGGGTCAAAATAGGTGGAAAAAGACCCAAATACCCTTTTAAAAATGGATTAAAATCACTAATCAAAAATAGCGAAAATTTGGGATAAGGTCCTTCGCCATCGCTGGCTAAACGGTCCATCAGTCCATCCCATCGTACTTGTCCAGAAACTGAACTTTTTGCCTTATCTGCAACGGTTTGGGCAATGGTCGGTCGCTAGCTCGACGGTACATTGGTCCTGACCATCGCACTTGAACAGAAGTTGAGTTTACTGTCTTAGTCTTGATGGCTTAGGCGATAGTCCATCGCTAGATCGATTGTCCGTCGGCCTGACCGTTGCTTCTGGGCGGTTCCAACAGTTCTCTGTAAAACATCCATAACCTTTTACTCTTATACCAGATTTGGATAAAATTGGTATTTTTGGAAAGTTAATTCAAATTCCCACTTGATAAAAAGTTGAAATTGAGGAAATTCTATCTGATTTAAATATTAATCATTTAGGAAGTCATCACTGACTTTTTTGGAAACTAGATTTGACTTAAAGAAAGTTTGGGGTAGTATAATATCTCCGTCTTAGGAACATTCATCCTCGAATGGGACTGACTAGATTGGGAAAGCTAATAGAATGATCTTACTTAAGGGACGTAAACATTTGAACATGTCTATATGACTGGAACTTCTGAGATACTGAAATCTCATAATGAATATGCATGTCTAATGCATGGATATGTGACAGATAGTCTTCATGAATGCATGATTGAAATTACTGAGAAGCTGAGTTTCTCGTGATGATAATGCATATCTGATGCATGAATACATGACTGACATGATACATAAACATATGACTAGATATGCAAAGGTATTTGAAACCAAGTTTATAACTGAAATCTGAACATGAAACTGAATAAGCTTAAGAAAAGCTATTACCTTGGGCCGAGTCTGAGTTTGCGGAAAAGTGGTGAGGACACTTGGTCCATATGTCTGCTTCTGCTTCCCAAGTAGCTCCCTCAATGGAATGATTTTGCCAAAAAACTTTGACTAGAGGGACTTCTTTGTTCCTCAGTCTATGAGACTAGTAGTTAAGAATTTTGACTGAGATCTCCTTGAAAGAAAGGTTGTTCTAAATGTCTAAGCCCTCTACCGGGACTACAACTACTGGGTCACCTATGCACCTCTTTAGCAAGGAGGCATGGAATACTGGATGAACTAAAGCTAGATCTGAAAGTAATTCAAGCTCATAAGCTACCTTACTAAAACGACTGAGAAATTTAAAGGGACCGACATATCTGGGACTGAGCTTTCCCTTCTTGCCATATTGCCATATAATCTCCCTTCATGGGAGAGATTTTCAAGGACATATAATCACCAATCTCAAACTCGAGATCCTTTCTTGACACATCTGCGTATGATTTCTGTCGGCTCTGTGCTGTCTTAAGCCATTCTCTAATCAACTGAAATTTCTCTAAGGTGTCGAATACCAAGTCAGGCCCTACTACTGTGGCATCACCCACTTTGAACTAACTGATGGAAGATCTACACCTCCTACCATATAAAGCTTCAAATGGAGCCATCTGAATACTAGAATGATAGTTGCTGTTATATCCAAACTCAATCAAAGGCAAGTGGTCATCCCAATTGTGCTTGAAATCAATTGCACACGCTCGCAGCATATCTTCTAAAGTCTGACTGGTCCTTTCTACTTGACCATCTGTCTGAGGATGAAAGGCTGTACTGAGATAAACTTGGGTACCAAGACCCTTTTGGAACACTTTCTAGAAGTAAGAGGTGAATTGGGTACCTCTGTCTAAAATAATAGACAATGGAACACCATGCAATATGACCAACTCTCTGATATAGAGTCTAATGTAATCCTCGGTTGAATAAGAGGTATGGACTAGAAGGAAAAGAGCTGATTTGTTCATCTTATCGACAATGACCCAAAATGAATCATGCTAACGATGAGTACGAGGCAAACCTGTCACAAAGTCCATGTTCACTTCTTCCTACTTCCAAGTAGGAATTCTAAACTCTTGCATGGATCCACTAGGCTTTTGATGCTTTATCTTAACCTGCTGACATGTAGAGCACTTAGCTACAAACTTTGCAACATCTCTCTTCATCCCACTCTGCTAATAGATCTCCCACAAATTGCGGTACATCTTTGTGTCCCTTGGATAAATCAAGTAGCGTGCACCATGCGCTTCTGCAAGAATTCATTGCCTCAAGTCATTTACACCTAGAACACACAGACGACCCTGACAATGCAAAACACCGTCTCCCCCTTGGGAGAAAACCTTTACTTTCTGATATCTGACTGACTCTTTCAACTTAACAAGACTGAGATCTCTATCTTGATTTTCTTTAACCTCAGATACTAGAGATGATTCAGATCTGTTATGAACCCATATACTACCTTCTGCTAAATCGACTAAGTGAAAACCTAGTCTAGCAAGCTGATGGACTTCCTGACCTAACTTCTTCTTACTGTCCTAAACATGAGGAACACTACCCATAGACAGTCTACTGAGAGTGTCGACCACTACATTGGCCTTGACCAAATAATAAAGGACACTCATGTCATATTCTTTCAAGAGCTCTAACCACCTTCTCTAATGGTGGTTAAGATCTTTATAAGAAAAGATATACTGAAGGCTCTTTTGATCTGTGAACACGTCTACATAAACATCGTATAAGTAATGCCTTCAAATCTTCAAGGAAAAACTATAGCTGCTTACTCACGATCATGAGTCGGATAATTCTTTTCATGGGCTTTAAGCTGTCTAGAGGCATAAGCTATGACCTTACCATGTTGCATAAGGGCACAACCCAAACCTACTCTGGATGCATCACAGTACACTACGAATCCATCTGAACCATCTAGAAGAGTCAAAACTGGGGCTGAGGTGAGTCGAGTATTCAACTCCTAAAAACTCTTTTTGCGAGGATCTGACCACTGAAACTGAACCTTCTTCTGAGTCAATTTGGACATAGGGGATAAAATAAACGAAAATTCTTCAACAAAATGATGGTAATAGCCAGCCAAACCCAAGAAACTCCTGATATCTGATAGAGAGATGGCTCTGGGCTAGTTTCTCACTACTTCGGTCTTTTGAGGATCAACTTTAATGCCATCACTAGAGACGATATGACCAAGGAATGCTAGTAACCTTAGCCAAAATTTGCACTTACTGAATTTGGAAAATAGTTGATGATTTCTGAGAGTCTGCAATACTATTCTGAGATAGTCTGCATGACCATGCTCACTGTGATAATAGACAAGAATGTCATCTATGAAGACTATGAAGAACATGTCCAAGTACTGCTTAAACACACGGTTCATCAAGTCCATGAAATTTGCTGGGGCATTGGTAAGACCAAAGGACATAACTAAGAATTTAAAATAGTTAGAAAAATATCTGACTCTTTCGCCTGACTTTCCACATCCTAATCAAATATCACTACCAGTTGTACAAGTACCCAGATAGTGTTTACCACATATTTGACAAAGAGGATTGGTTCTGGCATTACTAACATTGCCCTGAGACTTAGAGCCCGGCGCCCTATCTTTGTTACCATCCCTAAACTTAGGAACTGGAGCATTAGCTGAGAAAGGAGTTGGAACGGATGACTTTGGGCAGAACTGAGAACGACTTCCACCCTCTGACTTAGGCTGAGCAAAGTTAAAATTACATATCCTTGCTCTCTTATTTTGCTTCTCTCTTATCTTAATCTTCTACTCTTTTATCTATTGAGCATGTATCATAAGCCTAGCTATTTATATCTCATTAATTAACATTGTAGATCTGCACTCATTGACCATACTATCATTCACCCCAGAAACAAACTTACTCATCTTAGCCCTGCTGTCTGCCACTGTATGAGGAGCATATCTAGATAATTGAGTAAACTTAAGAGAATACTCTTTCACTATCATGTTGCCCTACCTGAGGTTGATAACTCTACCACCTTATCTTTTCTCTGCTCTAGGGGAAAGAATCTATCAAGAAAAGTAGTGGCAAACTCCTCCCACTCTATGGGTCCTACATCTGTACCCCTCTCGGCTTTCCACTATTTGAACTATGTATGAGCCATATCCTGCAACTGAAATGAAGCTTGCTCAGTACTCTCAACGACTAACACCCCCATGATATCTGTAACCTTCAGAACCTAATCAAAAAATTCTTGAGGGTCCTCATCTGACTTAGACCAAAAAAAAATAGAGGATTTATTCAGGTGAAGTCCCGAATCCTGGCTACAACTGAATTGGCCACTGGCTAGCTGGAACGACAGCTGATCATTCATTCTGGGAAACAACTGAATTAGCAAAAGTAGTTAATGCATCTCTGAACTCTGCATGAGAAACATATTCATCCAAGGGATCTGCTTGGACAGACTGAGGAGCTGACTTATTTTCGTTTCTTCTCTAGGAAGGCATGTTCTGTAGAAGAAAGGGAGAAATGAATTTAGACTGAGAGTTAAATTTGAGCTCATGCTCACTGGCATGACATGAATACTGAAAGAAGAGAAACTGATCCTAAAATATCTTATAGCCTCTTGTACATAAATGTGGTACGCAATACACCCATGCACAAAACTCTACTAGATGTGGCTTTCATACTTCCTAGGACACTATTGAACCTTAGGCTTTGATACCAAGTTTATGACGTCCTGAATCTGGTACCCTAAATGATATACGGTGTTCAGGACCCTAAAGGACCACAAGCTAACCCATGACTGATATCTGTAATTGGGCACTACATAATATACTGTATAAATGCAAAATAAATAACTGAAAGGCCATAAGGTTCAAATATCTGATAACCTATAACATCTGAATAATACGGTATCACCATACCAAAACTGAAATAACTGTCTGAGCATGCTAGTTTGAAAGCCTCTAAACTATCTAAATAAGGAGTTGATAGGACATGTCCCAAACTAACTCCAACTACTGAAATAAACTAAATACTGAAAAAATGGAATAATCAAATAATAACATTCTCAAATCATGAGAACCCACTGCTAGTCTTTCTGCTGAATGTCTGATCTACTAAGGATGCTCTAGAGCTCGTACTTCTAAACCTATGTTATAAAATACCATAGCACAAATGTGTCAGTACGATTAAATATACTGGTATGCAAGTAAGGTAGGATTAATACAAGGGGTTTATATGTATGAACAATACTAACTGACTGAATAATATAAACGTGAGAATACATTCATGAATACGTGAACTATAACTGAGATCACGACATCACTAAATCTGAATACTGATAACATAGATTTCAAATAACTAATATAACTGATACTGAGCGACTGTTTCTGACAGTCTAGGTTCTGATGGAACAAGCTGAGTTTCGTACTGAGCTGAGTGACTATATCTGATAGTCCTGAATTTTGTAGAACTATCTGAGTCCTATTATTGAGACTTGAGACTGATACTGTGGGAAGTATTTATTTAACGGACATTCCCCAAATTAGATAATATAATTGAGTTGGGATCCAATCGGTAACCCCAATTGAAAGGGTGTCAATACTGCGCCACTAGTAAGGACAAGGTATTAGTATTCCCTCATCTAATAGGTACTCTAAGGAGGATGATGGGACCCTCAAATAACAGGTTAAGACACCTCATCTATCCTCAACTAGTAGGTTTGAAGTCTCAACCTACGCTGGCTACGTAGTTCTGGAGCGCAAGGATTGCTCTAAGAATCACACACTCTAATAACAATTAAGCTTCGTTAACTGACGGAATATTACTGACATCTGATAACTGACTGAGATTACTGAGTTTTCCTGAGTTATGACTGACTGTGTTCTATGAATCATGGCTTGACTGAGAGTATCTAGAAAATATGATACTGGCTCTAGGCACATAACTAAATTATTGGGTACAAGTACCCCCAAGACTCGATAGCATGACAAGACATGACACTTCTTAACACATGACCATAGTCAACAATTCATAGTACAATCATTGGGGATTTTCATGAACCATTCGCATGCTATAAGCTTACATATGAATAGAAATGCATCTAAACATATCATAATTTTGTAAGCCTAATCTCATGAGCATTACGTCAATCCATTACAAAGTATAACAATAACGTGGGACTCATATCAAACATAGGGGAGAAACATGGATTCATCAATTTTGGTCACAAATGAGTCATAAGGCATAATTCCTATTCTCTTAGGCATTTTATCAAACACCTTGCATGCATATCTTTAGGCTTAGGCGTGAATATTGAAATAATACATCATGGCAATATTTTACACTTTCAATGCAAGAATTTCAACCACATACAAACATATTTTCATAATAGTAATTAAAGACTTCAACTTGGAAATTAAAAAACATAAACATGGATATAATTCAATTCATGCCATAGAATCCAAAGTTTATATTTAAAATAGGGTTTCTTGAGCTTCATAGGTGAAAAGAACCCATGAATCAACACTTGACATACCTTGATGGATGATTTCTTGAAGATTGATGGAGGAAATCTAGAATTCTTGACTTGGAATTAAACACCTAGGTTTCTTGTTCTTGCGGATTGATCTTTTAGAGAATCCTAATTTGGTGTTATAGATAAATAATGAAGTTATGAGCTCTGGTCGGATATAATTAGGGGTCAAAATGGGTGGAAAAGGACCCAAATACCCTTTTAAAAATGGCTTAAAATATCTGATCAAAGGTGGCGAAGATTTGGATAATGGTTTGTCGCTGGATCGATGGTCCGTCGGTCCATCCCGTCGTACTTGGCTAGAACCTAAACTTTCTACCTCGTCTGTGATGGTTTGGCCGATGGTCCGTCACTAGCTCGACGATCCATCATTCCTGACAGTTGCACTTAACCAGAATTTAGGTTCACTACCTTAGTTGCGATGGATTAGGCGAGTACCCATCGCTAAATTGACGGTCTGTCAGCCTGACCATCGCTTCTGGGTAGTTTTGATAGTTCTCTATAAAATGTCCATAACTTTTTACTCGTATACCAGATTTGGACGAAATTGGTATCGTTGGAAAGATAATTCAATTTACCACATGATTAAAAGTAGAAATTGAGGAAATTCTATCTGATTTAAATATTAATCATTCAGGAAGTCATCACTAACTCTTCCAAAGACTAGATTTGACTTAAACAAAGTTTGGGGTATTATAACTGACAATGTTAAACTGCCAATTATAACTTTGTCTGATCTTCTTGAACATAGTTATTGGGATCTCCAGTCTACTAGGTAGAGTTATTGTCATGCTGACTTGTCCTAGGCTATAAACCCATTCTCTTTGATGTTATCTCAACTCTCTCTCTAGATAGGCCTTTTGTAAGTGGATACAACATATTATCCATTCACTTCACATAGTCAACAGTGATAATTCCACTAGAGAGTAGTTTTGTAACAGCAATATGTCTCCATCTTATATGGTGAGATTTACCATTATACATCATGCCCTCTTCCCTACCTATCACCGTTTGGCTATCACAGTGTATACATATGGGTGCTAATGGTTTGGGCCAATAAGGAATGTCTTCTAAGAAATTTTGGAGTCATTCAACTTCTTCACTGACTTTATCTAATGCGATAAATTTAGATTTCATTATATAGCGAGAAATACATGTCTATTTTGATTATTTCCAAGAGACTGCTCCTCCACCTAAAGTAAATACATATCCACTCATGGATTTTACTTCATTCGATCCAGTGTTCTAGTTTGCATCACAATATCCTTCACTGACTGCTGGATATTTATTAAAGTGCAAAGTATAGTCTTGAGTGTATTTAAGATACCTCGAAACTCTTTTCATTGCCATCCAATGAGTTTTATTGGGATTACTCGTGTACCAACTCAATTTACTAATAGCACATGCTATATCTGGCTGTGTACAATTCATGATATACATTAAACATCCCAACACTCTTGTGTAGTTCAATTGTGAGTCATTTTCACCTTTATTCTTTTAAAGAGCAAAGCTCACATCTAATGGGATCTTCGTAATATCGAAATCCAAATACTTGAACTTGTAAAGTACCTTTTCAATGTAATAAGACCGTGACAAAAAAAATTATAACACCCTGATTTGCTGAACCAGAACGCTACACGTTGCTCATGACTCCGAAGGACCACAAGCTAACCCATGAATGATATTTGTACCTTTATACTGTATAAAATACTGATTAATGCAAAAACATGCACTGAAAGTCCATAAGGTTCAATACTAAATATAACATAGATGAGATAACATCTGTAGGGTAATACAATACCCAAAACAAAACTATAAACACTGAAGTCTGAAACATAATAGTCTGCATCTGGTTTGAAAGCATAATAGTCTACATCTGGTTTGAAAGCCTCTACTGTCTGACTAATCTAAATAAGGAGTTGATGGGACATTTTCCCAACTAACTCCAACTAATAACTAATCAATGAATATTGGAGAAATAATCATGTTCTCGAAGGATGAGGACTCACTTATATTCTGACTGCTGAGATTGGAATCTACTGCTGATCTGGAACTCATGTCTCTAAACCTATGGTGTAACATAAAAAGAAAGCACCATAGTGCAAATGCGTAAGTACAATGGAATGTACTGAGTATACATATAAGTTAGGCTAATGCAAGGGTTAACATGCATGAATAATGCTAGCTGACTGTCTAACATGAAAATGAGAATGTATACATAAATACGTAACTGTAATGGATACTTGATATCGTGATTACTAAATTTGAATACTGATGACATGACATACTAATAACTAATATAACTGATAGAACAAATAGTTTTATCTGAATTTAACTAATAACATGGGTGACTGCATCTGATAGTCCCGAATCTGATGGAACTATCTGAGTTCCTTACTGTATCTGAGTTGAATGTATCTGACAGTCTTAAATCTGAAGAAATATGTGAGTTCTTTTATTGAAAATATTACTGAAACTATGGGAGGTAGTATTTAACTGATGTGCCCCTAATATGCTATTATGGCTTAGTTGGGGTCAAATCTGTAACCCCAATTAGAAAAGTGTCAATACCGCGGCATAGGTAAGGACAACTATGGGTGAGCCTTATCTGATAGTGTCCCCAAAATAGAATGGTGGGGCCTTTATCTAACAGTGCTTATCCACTTCATCAACCCTCATCGAACAGTGTTGATGTCTCAACCTCTGCTGGCTCTATAGTTCTGAAATGCAAGGATGACTTCTAAGGATCAGACCCTCATCTGATAGTGTGTGTCCCTATCCTTGGGTTTACTCGGTGCTAATTCTTACTCCCATCTGAATGGACACTGAACATGATTTACTGAACTAAACATGAGCTAAGTTACTAAGTTCCGTTGACTGATAGAATACTACAGATATCTGACAACTGGCTGAGTCATGAGATCATAGAGACTTTTCTTGAGTCATAAGACTATCTTTAGTCTAAGGATTCATAGCTTGACTAAGAGTATCGTGAAAACATGACATGGCTCTAGGTACATAGCTAATATTTTGGGTACAAGTACCCCCAGGACTCGATTGAAGGAAACTGTCCAAGCATAAATTACTTGAACATATAACTAACATCATAATCCATAATACATTTATAGAAGCATTCCATCAAAACATGTGATAGGTATAACTTGTACATAATGGGGATTTTATGATATCATACTTGTTGGGCATTGTTTCTTCATCTAGGCATTTAATCAAACACATGGTAGGTATAGCACATGTAGACAACATTATACAATAATTAATCATCATGGTTCATCTCTAATTTCATTATCTAGGGTTTATTCATAGGTTCACATGAATATACATCTATACAAATCAATTTCACATAAAATTGATCACCCAACATTGATTTGAATTCAACTGATCATTGTCAACATAAAAAAAACAAACCCAACATGAAATTGTAACATCCTGTAGCATTCTCGACTTGATACCATACTTAGTAGCATGCTTAAATAGATAACAACCTAAAATTTTCTTAAGTGTTAAAAGAACTTAGTCATATTTTAAGCTCCTAAACTTCAATAATTTTTAAATCGACCTTTCCGACCCCGAGACATAGTTTTTTTTTAAATTTATTCATGTTCAGGGATGTAAAGGGGATGTCTCGGGGGATTTTTTGATTTTTTGGATGGGGTTTGAGGTGTATTTTGAATTTGAAAATAGAAAGTCACTTTTATTGCATCATGTCATGTTGACTATAGTGGTGGGACCTCCACCGTCTGCAGTAACTTTTAAAAACTGAGAGGTAGTCTCATCTTTTCCCTGCACCCCTAAATCGTGTTAACAATAAATTAAAACTTTCTTAGGTCATAATATGCCCAAATTCACTCAAAATCCTCTCAAAATAAAACCCTAAACTTCCCTCCTAATGATCAAGAATTCATATTTAAGTTCAAGGTTTCCAATAAATAGGTCAAGATTTGGATTCTATTCTTCAAACTAAGTAATCTAAGGTACGTTGGGCTGTCCTAAAAACTCTATGGGCATAAGTTATAGTTTTATCAATCTTTTGAAAGCATGTTATGATGTTTATAATAAGGGTTTGAACAATTGTTTTGATTAGCCAATCATGAAACTCTTTTCAATGATATATATATTGTTTTGGTCTTAAGGCCTACCCTTAAAATTGATTTTTCCTCGTGTATATGTAAGTATACATTTGGAGTTTTTCAAAGATTAAATCTAGAGAATTAATGATGAAACCCCTTTCATGTTATGATGCCTCTTAATTTCACATGTTGTGGGTTGTTCAATTGCCTGTTTTGAAGTATGACATAAGTGTTTTATTATTGTTTGGAACTTGATGTTTATTATAAATTAAAGAGAGGGTGTTTTCTTGTTTATAAATATTCAAGGAGATAATGGAATAAGTTATATGGATTGTTATAAAGGAATTGGCCATCATATGTTGAAATATTTAAAAGGGAGAATCTTTGAATAAGTTTTAAATATGTTTTGAAATAAGAACTCCCTTGCATTGTTAAATGTTTTTGATGGTCAAATGGTTGTGTTGATTGAAAAATCTAAAGAAGAACATTGTATGGCTTAAACATATGGCTTGCAAGTCTTGGTATGACGATACCAAACAGATGAATGTCATAGCAGATTCAGAACAGACTAAAATACAAATTTTACTCAGATTTTGAATTTGGAAAGATGCGTATTTAGATAGGGTTAAAAATAGGCTTTAAGAGAGTTAGATAGTTACCCGAAGAAAGTGCGCGTTGAAAGACTCAACACTAGAAATCGTGATTTGCCAACACGAGATTATTGTACCATGCTTTGTGATCTTGTGTACCCTTATTCATGTCGTCCTAAATTGGGACTATGGTTAGGTGCCCTGCATTGTGATCTTGACCACTACCATGAAATGTTGATTTGATTAGGGATTTTAGTACCCTACTATGTAATCTTGTGTGTCCCCTTTATTAATACTCCAATCCTTGTGGCAAAATTAGATTGGGGGCTTGGCCACCGAGTCAAGGGCAGATTTTATATAGCCCATGAAATTTCAAATTATAGGGTGTACCATATTGCTTAGAAGAGAAATAAAGAGTAGAGTCATGATCTTGAGAAAGTGTTTTGAAATTTATCAAAGAATGCCCATGTGTTTTTCCTATATCGTATGTAACTATTTTATAAATTGCTCACTTGTGTTGTATAAAATACCTTATTTTGGATTGCTTTGCCTACCAGTAAATCTGTATTGACCCCAATATTTTAGGTTCTGAGGCCCAGTATAGCAGTCCTGCTAAACAGTAGATTATTGCCAGACATTCTGAGTTGGTGAGCCTCTTACTTTGGAAGGTGTCTTGTTTACTTATGTTGATCTCACTGGGTTTTAGTGCGTGGTTCAATCGGGGGACTTGTCCCAGTTTTAGACAGACTATTGTTTTCAGTTGTAGTAGAGATTTCGCAGACGTATATTATATGGTTTGAGTTTTATTAAACTTACGTCCGCACTATTCAGTTGAGATATTAAAGTGACCATGTTTCTGTTTGTTTTTTGTATTTCCTTACAATATATGAATTGTGTATATAATTACCAGTTAGAGAAGGGCTTTTGGGCCTTCATGGTTCAGGATACTCATCGTGGCCTGGGCCTCAGTTCAGGTCGTGGCACTGTGGTCTTTGCCTTAAAGAGTTGGCATCAGATCATAAGAGTTTGAAGTATGTGTTTATGCAGAAGGAATTGAATCTCAAGCAAAGGCAGTGGCTCGAATTGCTTAAGTATTACGACATGAGTCTCCACTAAAACCAAGGTAAAGTTAATGTTATTGTTGATGCTCTTAGCAGGTTATCCATGGGGAGTCTGTCCCACGTCAAAGAGTAGAAAAAAGAGTGGCAAAGGATATTCACTGGTTGATAAATTTTGAAGTTCTCCTTCTAGACTTCGAGGATGGAGGTGTAATCATTTAAGAGGTTGTTAAATTATTGCTTGGTCCTGTGGTCAAGGAGAAATAGGATCTGGATCTCATACTTATGCAAATCAAAGGTTATTTGGGTCAACAAAAGGTTATGGCTTTTAAGATTGTGGGAGATGGCATTCTATTTATCAAGGAAAGTTGCGTGTTTCTCATGTAGATGGGCTATGAAAAAGGATTTTAACCCAAGCTCAAGAGTCCAGATATATAGTTTATTCGGGTTCGACCAAAATGTATCATGATTTGAATGAAATCTACTAGTGGAATAATATAAAGTGGGATGTGGCAGATTTTATTGCCAAGTGTATGGTCTTTCAACAGATCAAGGTTGGGTATTTGATGCCAAGTGGCACATCCCTAGAGATAGAATTGCCCATGTAGATGTGGGAGATGATTAACATAGATTTCTATATGGGTCTTCCGTGGTTTAGAGATTAGTATGATTCTATTTAGGTCATAGTGCATAGAATGACCAAGTCTGTACACTTTTTCCCTATGTGAACCAACTACTCAAGGGTGGATTACGCTAAGTTGTTCATTAGGAGATAGTTAAGTTACATAGGGCTTTGGTGTCCATTATTTCTGATTGAGGTACGTATTTTTCTTCTCACTTCTGCTATTCTTTTCAAAAAGGGTTGGGTACTCATGTGAGCCTTAGCAACGCTTTCCACCCTTAAATGGATGGACAAATGGAGCATATTATTTAGACTCTGAAGGATATGCTAAGGGCCCGTGTGATTTTGATTTTAAGGTTTCTTATATGAAAGAAGTCATGATATTCGAGAAGAAAGGGAAGCTCAGTCCTCATTACATTGGTCCGTATTAAATTGTGAGAAGAATTGGTAGTGTTGCTTATGAATTAGACTTACCAATGAATTTGGCCTCGATTTATCATGTTTTCTATGTATCTATACTTAAAAAGTGTGTTGGTGATCCTTCCTTGGTAGTGCCCACAGAAGATATTAGTGTTAAGGATTTATTGTCCTACGATGAAGTCTCGGTGGAGATATTGGATACATAAGTTCAGAAATTCGGGACTAAGAATATAGCTTTGGTGAAGGTTATTTGGAGGAATAAAAATATAGAAGAGCCTATGTAGGATTTAGAAGAAGATATGAAAGACAAGTACCCATTCTTATTCTCAGCGTTGGACGGAAGTGTTTAAGGTATGAATTTTATTTCTCTCTTGTCACATTTCAAATTTGTCCTTAATTTCCACTGTACCCTTTCTATTATCCCGTTAAGTGTGTCCTAACTTATCATTTGAGGATGAATTTACTAACGGGTCATAATGTAAGACCCCAAAAAATTTTGTCTAATTTTGTATTGACCCTCTCACATGTGTAAAGATAATTTTTTACTTGAATCATGATAAGGGGTGTTAAAGGAGTGAATTGGTAAGTTTCAAACATTTCAAAAAGCATTTGATGTCATTTCAGGACCCCAAACCAGTGAGCCTCTGCGATAGAAGCATGGAACACTGCCTAGCCTTTGCGATGGCGGCGTGGCACACTGGCTAGGCACCACAATAGCGGCATGCTAAACTGTGAGAATCATTCTCAAATTCCTAATTCATCTTATCTCACAACATCCGCAAGCTCCCAAGTAAAATATTATAGCTTCTTTTCGATGTTTTCTCTTCAAATTCGTCATCAATGGTATGGGAAATGAATCCAAGTGAAGTATGTCTTCATATCAATTTCAAGCTTCAAAGTTATGGATTGAAGCGTTTTCCAAATTCCTTCCATCAAATGTTGAACACACATTATTTTAAGTATCATTATATTGTGTTAATTTACTTGGTAATTATATGTTCTTTAATGGTTGTTTGAAATTAGTGTTAAGGGGTTTGGTTATGAAAACTTTATATTTTTTTCTATTAATTTAATAATTTTCTATGTATAAATTATGGATTTTGAAACTTAAATGTATCACATGAAAATGGTGAAATTGGTAATGTGGATTCACAACTTTTATGGGATTTATATTATGATGATTTGACCCCAACCCATGTCAAAACTTAGTTTTCAATGAAGATGTTATAGTGTTCATTTCGTCCTTTTGAAATGTTGTATTAAAGAAATGGTAAAGGGTTCAATGACTCCTTCAAAGTTCTTGGGAGATACGTTTATGACTTTTAAAAGCCCGACGGTCAATGGCTATGGATTTTAAATATGGAATTTGGAGTCTAAAATGGTAAATTTATATGATATGACATTATAAGAACAACTTGCAAGTCTTGGTATGCGATACCAATATGGGAATGTCTAAATGAAAAATCTCCATGGTTGAATATTTGTGAAAATGTTTTAATTAGGCTTAAAGAGGAATTATGTAGTTTCACTGAGAAGGCACAAGTTCTCGTGACCAACACCCAAAATGTATGTTTTGCCAACATAGGAATGTCGTATCTTAATTGGATGACGAATGGTGTCCTTAACATGAGGATATTATGGTTGCTTTAGGCTATTGGTGAGTTTATTCTAATTTCAGTACTTGCGGCAAACCTGGACTGAGACCTTGATAGTTAGGGAGTACCAAACCCATATAGTCCGTGTGTTATTGGAGGTTGGTAAGAAGTTACATAGTTCAAGACTAAATTGTAATGGTCATGTCTTTATGTTCCTAGTCCCCTATCCCTTACTTTATAAATATTATGTCTTTTATGACTGGTTTTGGTTAAAGAATGTTTTTATCCCTTTCCCTAGGTTGCATGACAAAACTCGTTGTATTGATCTAACACCACGATTTACTAAACCAGAATGCTACACGGTGCTCATGACCCTGAAGGACCACAAGCTAACCCATGAATGATGTCATACTGCATAAAATATTGAATAATGTGGAAAGGCCATAAGGTTCAATACTAAACATAACATGGATAAGATAACATCTATAGGGTAATACAATACCCAAACAAAACTGTAAACACTGAAGTCTAAAACATAATAGTCTGCATTTAGTCTGAAAGCCTCTACTTTCTGAATAATCTGAATAAGAAGTTGATGGGACATGTCCCCAACTAACTCCAACTAATAACTAATCAATAAAATAGTGGAGAAATAATCATGTCCTCGAAGGATGAGGACTCACTTCTATTCTGACTGCTGATACTGGAATCTACTTCTGATCTTGAACTCATGTCTCTAAACCTATGATGTAACATAAAAAGAAAGCACCATAGTGCAAATGTGTCAGTATAATGGAATGTACTGAGTATACATATGAGGTAGGCTAATACAAGGTTTAATATTCATGAATAATGCTAGCTGACTGTCTAACATGAATACGAGAATACATAATAATCATCATAATACATTTACTCCAGCATTTCATCAAACATGTGATAGGCATAAGCTTGTACGTACATCGGGATTTCATGATATCATGCTAATTAGACACTTTCCCTTCATCTACCCATTCAAACAAACACATTGTAGGCATAGAATGTGTAAACAACATCACACAACAATTAATTGTTGTGATTCAATTCCAATTTAATCATTCAGGGGTTTAGTCCTATGGTTTCATGAATCTATACCAATGCAAATCAACCCATATGGAATTTAACACTCATTCATGGAATACAATTCAGTTAATCATTATCAGCATGAACAAAATCAGCCCAATCATGAAATTCATAAGAAAATCCATAAATTGAATTTAGAAAAGGGATTCTTGGGCTTCATGGATGAAAGGAGCCCATGAATGAACACTATGCCTACATTAGTTCGTGATTTCATGAAGATTGATGGTGAAACCTTCTTGGATTTGAATCCCAATAGAAACCCTAGCTTGTTCTTGAGAGAAACTTGGGAGAAAATAGTATATTTTGGGTGAAGAATAGCTAAATCACGTGTTATTGGGTTTAAATAGGGGTAGGAAATTAACCCTTTTAACCCTGGATGCATCATTAAATTTAAGTAAAATTTTCCCGAACTGGACCCTGGCGCGACGCAGTGTTATCGTACAGCGTCACTAGAAATTGATAATTGGGAAATTGAAGGATGGCGCGATGCAGAGCCATCGCGTTTCCCCTTCCTTCGTGACCTGGAAATTTGGCGCGATGCGGGGCAAATCGTGCTGAGACACTGGAAAAAGGACAAATTCTGAATTTGAGTGTAGGCGCGATGCACCAGAATCGTGGAAACCTACTAGAAATTGCCAAATTCAATTTCCTCTTGTGGTGCGGCGCGCCACTGACTAATATGGCTCTATTTTACGATGGGAACTTGAAATAGTCATAACTTCTTACCTAGTTATCGAATTTATGCGAATCATATATCGATGGAAATCTTATTGAATTTTCCACATGAAAAAAAGTGAAAATCTTGAAAATTCCTCATGGAATATTTATAATTCACTTTAGAATCTAATACAAGGCATTCTTGGGATGAAATTTGCTAGAAATATTTGGGGTATTACAATATCTCCCCCTTGAGAACATTCATCCTTGAAGGAGACTGGCTGAGAGGGGAAACAATAAGCTGAACATAAATAACTGGAACATGATCTCATGACTGACAAGCTGAACATAACATACTGAACATGCATATTTGATGTATGTGTAACTGATTCATGAATGCATGACTGAATATGCAATGGTACTTGATACCAAGTTTATACTAGGAACATGAACATCAAACTGAATACCAAGTTCATGATGAACACTGATCATGAAATTGAGTAAGCTTAAGGAGAACTGTTACCTTGAACTTGATCTGAGTTGGCGAAGAAGAGGTGAGGATACTTGGTATGCATATATGCTTCTGCTTCCCAAGTAGCTCCCTCAATGGACTGATTTCGCTAAAGAACTTTAACTAGAGGGACTTCTTTGTTCCTCAATCTTCGAGTCTGATAGTCTAAGATTTTGACTGGAATTTCTTCATAAGAGAGACTGTTCTAAAAATTAATGCTCTAAATCGGGACTATGATTGAGGGGTCACCTATGCACTTCTTGAGCAAAGAGACATGAAAGAATGGATGAACTGAGGTTAGATCTGAAGGAAATTTAATTTCATAAGCTACCTTGCCGAAACGATTGAGAATCTAGAAGGAACAGACATATCGGGGACTGAGCTTTCCCTTCTTGCTGAATCTCTTCACTCCCTTCATGGGAGAGATCTTTAGATAGACATGATCACCAACCTTAAACTCGAGATCTTTTCTACGAATATCTGCATAAGACTTCTGTCAGCTCTAAGCAGCCCGGAGTCTTTCTCTGATTAACTGGACTTTTTCTGAGGCATCGAATACTAAGTCAGGACCTATGACTGAGGTCTCACTAACTTTGAACCAACCAATTGGAGATCTATATCTCCTACCATAGAGAGCTTTGAATGGAGCCATCTGAATATTGGAATGATAGCTGTTGTTGTATGCAAACTCAATCAAAGGCAAGTGGTCATCCCAACTTCCATTCAAATCAATTGCACACTCCCTTAGCATATCTTCTATAGTCTGAATGGTCCTTTCTGCTTGACTATCTGTCTGGGGATGGATGGTTGTACTGAGATGAACTTAGGTACCAAGACCCATTTGGAATGCTTTCTAGAAATGAGAGGTGAACTGGGTACCTCTATATGAGATAATGGATAATGGGACACCGTGCAATCTGACCAACTCCTTGATATAGAGTTTGGTGTAATCCTTGGCTGAATAAGAGGTATGAACTGAAAAAAATGACCTGATTTGTTCATTCTGTCTACAATAACCCAAACTAAATCATATTGATAATGATTTCAAGGCAAACCCATCACGGAGTCCATGTTCACAACTTCCCACTTCCAAGTAGGAATACTGAACTCCTGCATGGACCCATTAGGCTTCTAATTCTCTATCTTAACTTGCTGACATGTAGAGCACTTAGCCACAAACTTTGTAATGTCTCTCTTCATCCCACTTCACCAATAGATTTCTCGTAAGTCACGGTACATCTTTGTGGCCCCTGGATAAATAGAGTAGCGTACACCATGCGCTTCTCCAAGAATTCACTGCATTAAGTCGTCTACACCAGAAACACAGAGATGACCTTTACAACGCAAAAGACCATCTCCCTCTTGGGAGAAAACTTCTACTTAATGATCCTGAATTGACTCTTTTAACTTGACAAGGCTGGGATCTCTATCTTGTTTTTCTTTTACCTCAGAAACTAGAGATGATTCTGAACTACTCTGAACACATACACCACCCTCTAAAGAATCGACTAAGAGAATGCCTAGTCTGGAAAGATGATGTACTTTTTGAGCTAACTTCTTCTTACTATCCTCCACATGAGACACACTACCCATGGATAGCCTACTGAGAGCATTGGCAACTATGTTGCCTTTCCCGGATGATAGAAGACACTCATGTCATAGTCTTTCAAGAGCTCTAACCACCTTATCCAATGAAGATTGAGATCTTTTTTAGGAAATACATATTGAAGAATCTTGTGATCTGTAAAGACATCTACATAAAATCCGTAGAGATAATGCATCCAAATCTTCAAGGTAAAGACTACAGTTGCTAACTCATGATCATGAGTAGGATAATTCCTCTTATGGGGTTTAAGTTGTCTGGAGGCATAGGCTATGACCTTACAATGCTGCATGAGGACACAACCCAAACCTACTCTGGATGTATCACAATACAGCATGAACCCATCTGAACCATCTGGAAGAGCTAAGACTGGGGCTGAGGTAAGTCAAGTCTTTAACTCCTGAAAACTCTTCTCGCAAAGGTTTGACCACTGAAACTTGACTTTCTTCTGAGTTAATCTGGATATAGGGGATGCAATAGATGAAAATCCTTCAAAAAACTATCTGTAATAGCTAGAAAAACCCAAGAAACTCCTGATATCTGATAGAGAGATACGTTTTGGCCAATTTCTTACTGTTTTAGTCTTTTGAGGATCAACTCTAATTCCATCATCAGAAATAATGTGACCATGGAATGCTACTGTCCTTAGCCAAAATTCACACTTACTGAATTTGGAGAATAGCTGATGATATCTTAGAGTCTGAAGTACTAGCCTGAGATGGTCTGCATGATCACGCTCACTGTAGGAATAGACCAGAATATCTTCTATAAAGACTATGACGAACATGTCCAAGTACTGCTTGAACACACGGTTCATCAAGTCCATAAAATCTGCTGGGCATTGGAAAGACCAAATGACATGACTAGAAAATTGAAGTGACCATAGCAAGTTTGGAAAGCTATTTTGGGAATGTCACATTCCCTAACTCTGAGCTGATGATAGTCAGATCTGAGATCTATCCTGGAGAGATAACTGGCACCCTGAAATTGGTCAAATAAGTCATCGATTCTGGGAAGAGGATACTTGTTCTTGACTATTACCTTATTAAGTTGGCGGTAGTCTATACACATTCTGAAAGAACCATCTTTCTTGCGCACGAATAATACTGGAGTGCCCTACGGGGAAATATTGGGCTTGATGAATCCCTTATCTAAGAGATCCTTCAATTTTTATTTCAGTTCACTAAGTTCTGATGGTGCCACTCTGTATGGCAGAATAGAAATAGGCTAAGTATTTGGAAGAAGATTAATGCCGACGTCTATTTCCCTTTCGGGAGAAATTCCAGAAAAATCTTCGGGAAAGATATCTTAATATTCATTAACTACTGGGAATGATTCAAGGCTGAGAGTTTTGGAATTAGTTTCCTTAACTCGAATGAGATGATAAACACATCCTTTAGATATCATTTTCCTTGCCCGAAGGTAGGAAATAAAGTGACCCCTGAAAAAGGATACACTACCATTCCACTCAAGGACGGGTTCACTTAGGAACTAAAACTAGACTATTCTATTTCAGCAGTCGACTGTGGCATAGTAGGAATGAAGCCAATCCATGCCGAGAATGACATCAAAATTAGTCATCTCTAATTTGACTAAGTTAGCTGAAGTGACTTTCTGAAATATCATAACTGGGCAGTTCCTGTATACCCACCGGGCTATGATGGTTTTGTCCACTGAGGTAGGGACTGAGAAGAAATCTGCTAGAAGGATTCATAGCTTGACTAAGAGTATCGTGAAAACATAACATGGCTCTAGGTACACAGCTAATGTTTCGGTTACAAGTACCCCCAGGACTCAATGGAAAGAAATTTACCAAGCAAAACTTACTTGAACATATAACTAACATCATAATCCATATTAAATTTATAGAAGCATTCCATGAAAACATGTGATAGGCATAACTTGTATATACATGGGGATTTCATGATATCATACTAGTTGGGTATTATTCCTTCATCTAGGCATTTAATCAAACACATAGTAGGCATAGCACATATAGGCAACATTATACAACAATTAATCATCATGATTCATCTCTAATTTCATCATCTAGGGTTTATTCATAGGTTCACATGAATATACATCTATACAAATCAATTTCACATAAAATTGATCACCCAACATTGATTTGAATTCAACTGATCATTCTCAACATAAACAAAACAAACCCAACAAGAAATTCATAAAGAAATCCATAAACTTAAATTTAGAAAAGAGATTCTTGGGCTTCATGATCAAAAGGAGTCCATGAATGAACACTACGCATACCTTGGTTCGTGATTTTGTGAAGATTGACGGTGAAACCTTCTTAAATTTGAATCCCTAATAGAAACCCTTGCTTTTTCTTGGGAGAAACTTGAGAGAAAATAGTATATTTTAGGTGAAGAATGACTAAATCACGTGTTATTAGGTTTAAATAGGGGTAGGAAATTGACCCTTTAAACCCTGGACACGTCATTTAATTTTAGTAAATTTATCCCAAACTGGGCCCCTGGCGCGATGCTGCGTTATTATTCCGTGTCACTGGAAATTAACAATTGTAAAATTAAGGGATGGCGCAACGTGGAGCCATCGTGTTTCCCCTTCCTTCATAACCTGGAACTTTGGCGCGACGCGGGGCAAATCATGCTGAGACACTGGAAAAAGAAAAATTCTAAATTTGAGTGCTGACGTGATGCGGCATAGTCGCAGAAACCTACTGAAAATTGCCAAATGCCATTTCTGTTTGTGGCGCGGAGCGCCATAGACTAATATGGTGTAGTTTTATGATGGGAACTTGAAATAGTCATAACTTCTTACTCGATTATCGAATTTAAGTGAATTATATATCGATGGAAAGCTTATTGACTTTTCCACATGACAAAAAGTGAAAATCTTGAAAATTTATCATGGAATAATTATAATTCACTTTAGAAGCTAATACTAGGCATTCTTGAGATGAAATTTGCTAGAAATCTTTGGGGTATTACAATATCTCCCCCTTAAGAACATTCGTCCTCGAATGAGACTGACTGAGCGGGGAAATAATAAGTTGAACATGAACTGAACATGAATAACTGGAACGTGATCTCATGACTGACAAGCTTAACATAATATACTGAACATGCATATCGGATGCATGTGTAACTGATTCATGAATGCATGACTGAATGTTTCGAGGAACTAAGTTTCTCAAAATGAGAACATATTTTTGATGCATAATGATATAACTAAGCCTATACATGAATGGATGACTGAATATGCAATGGTACTTGATACCAAAATTATACTGGGAACATGAACATGAAACTTAATACCATGTTTGTAATGAACACTGATCATGAAACTGAGTAAGCTAAAAGAGAACTATTACCTTGAGCTTAATCTGAGTTGGTGGAAAAGAGGTGAGGATACTTGGTATGCATTTTTGCTTCTACTTCCCAAGTATCTCCCTCGACCGACTGATTTCTCCAAAGAACTTTAACAAAAGGGACTTCTTTTTTCCTCAATCTAAGAGTCTATTAATCTAAGATTTCGACTAGAATCTCTTCATAAGAGAGACTGTTCTAAACATCAATGCTCTGAATAGGGACTACGACTGGTGGATCACCTATACAATTCTTAAGAAAAGACATATGGAAGACTGGATGAACTAAGGCTAGATCTGAAGGCAATTCGAGCTTATAAGCTACCTCACTGAAATAACTAAGAATCTTGAAGGGATCGACATATCGGGGACTGAGCTTTTCCTTCTTGCCGAATCTCTTCACTCCCTTCATGGGAGAGATCTTTAGATAGATATGATCACCAACTTCAAACTCGAGATCTATTCTACGAACATTTGTATAAGACTTCTATCGGCTTTGAGCAGCCAGGAGTCTTTCTTTGATTAACTGGAGTTTTTCTAAGACATTGAATACTAACTTAGGACCTATGACTGAGGCCTCACTAACTTTGAACCAACCAATTAGAGATCTATATCTCCTACAATAGAGAGCTTCGAATGGAGCCATCTGAATACTGGAATAATAGTTGTTATTGTATGCAAACTCAATCAAAGGCAAGTGGTCATCCCAACTTTCCTTGAAAGCAATTGCACATGCCCTTAGCACATCTTCTAAAGTCTGAATGGTCCTTTCTGCTTGACCATCTATCTGAGGATGAAAGTCTGTACTGAGATGAACTTGGGTACTGAGACCCTTTTGGAATGCTTTCCAGAGATGAGAGGTGACATGGGTACCT
Source organism: Capsicum annuum (assembly GCF_002878395.1). Lineage (NCBI taxonomy): Eukaryota > Viridiplantae > Streptophyta > Magnoliopsida > Solanales > Solanaceae > Capsicum > Capsicum annuum. Next base: position 1,328,465 of record NW_025816940.1, on the reverse strand, counting down.
CTGTCTAAGATAATGGACAATGAAACACCGTACAATCTGACCAACTCCTTTATATAGAGTTTGGGGTAATCCTCAGCTGAATAAGAGGTATGAACTGGAAGGAAATAAGCTAATTTGGTCATTCTATCTACAATGACCCAGACTTAATCATGCTGATGACAAGTTCAAGGATAACCCATCATGAAGTCCATCTTCATAACTTCCCACTTCCAAGTAGGAATACTGAACTCTTGCATGGACCCACTAGGCTTCTGATGCTCTATCTTAACTTACTGACATATAGAGCACATAGCCACAAACTCTGCAATGTCTCTATTCATCCCACTCTACCAATAGATTTACTGCAAGTCGCGGTACATCTTTGAGACCCCTAGATGAATAGAGTAGCGCGCACCATGCATTTTTGCAAGAATTTGCTTCCTCAAGTCATCTACACCTGGAACATAGAGACGACCCTGATAACACTAAACACCATCTCCCCCTTGGGAGAAAACCTCTACTTTCTGATCCTGAACTGACTCTTTCAACGTGACAAGGATGGGATCTCTATATTGCTTTTGCTTCACCTCAAAAACAAGAGATAATTCTAAACTACTCTAAACACATACACCACCCTCTAAAGAATCAACTAAGTGAACACCTCGTCTGGCAAGCTGATGGACTTCTTGAGCTAACTTCATCTTACTATCCTTCACATGAGAAACACTAACCATGGATAGCCTACTGAGAGTGTCGGCCATTACGTTGGCCTTGCCCGGATGATAGAGGACACTCATGTCATAGTCTTTCAAGAGCTCTAACCACTTTCTCTACCAAAGATTGAGATATTTTTAAGAAAAGACATATTGAAGTCTCTTGTGATCTATGAAGACATCTACATAAACTCTGTAGAGATAATGTGTCCAAATCTTCAAGGCAAAGACTACCGCTGCTAACTCAAGATCATGAGGAGGATAATTCCTCTCATGGGGTTTAAGCTATCTGGAGACGTAGGCTATGACCATACTATGCTGCATGAGGACACAATCCAAACCTACTCTGGATGCATCACAATACACCACAAACCCATCTAAACCATCTGGAAGAGCTAAGACTGGGGCTGAGGTAAGTCGAGTCTTCAACTCCTAAAAACTCCTCTCCCAAGGGTCCAACCACTGAAACTTGACTTTTTCTGAGTCAAACTGGACATAGGGGATACAATAGATGAAAATCCTTCAACAAACCATCAGTAATAGCCATTTAAATACAAGAAACTTCTAATATCTGATAGAGAGATAGATCTTCGACAGTTTTTTACTACTTTGGTCTTTTAAGAATCAACTCTAATGCCATCATCAAAAATAATGTGACCATGGAATGCTACTGACCTTAGCCAAAATTCACACTTACTGAATTTGGAGAATAGCTGAGATATCTTAGAGTCTGAAGTACTGTCCTGAGATGGTCTACATGATCACGCTCACTGCGAGAATAGACCAGAATATCTTCTATGAAGACTATGACGAACATGTCCAAGTACTGCTTGAACACACGGTTCATCAAGTCCATGAAATCTGCTGGGCATTGGAAAGACCAAATGACATGACTAGAAAATTGAAGTGACCATAGCAAGTTTGGAAAGCTATTTTTGGAATGTCACATTCCCTAACTCTGAGCTGATGATAGTCAGATCTGAGATCTATCCTGGAGAGATAACTGGCACCCTGAAGTTGGTCAAATAAGTCATCGATTCTGGGAAGAGGACACTTGTTCTTGACCGTGACCTTATTGAGTTGGCGGTAGTCTATACACATTTTGAGAGAACCATCTTTCTTGCGCACGAATAATACTAGAGTGCCCCATGGGGAAATGTTGGGCCTAATGAATCCCTTATCTAAGAGATCTTTCAATTATTCTTTCAATTCTCTGAGTTCTGCTGGTGCCACTCTGTATGGCAGAATAGAGATAGGTTGAGTATTTAAAAGAAGATCAATCCCAAACTCTATTTCCCTTTCGGAAGGAATTCCTGGAAGATCTTCGGGAAAGACATCTAAATATTCATTCACTACTAGGACTGATTCAAGGTTGGGAGTTTTGAAACAAGTGTCCTTAACTCGAATGAGATGATAGACACGTCCTTTAGATATCATTTTCCTTGCCCGAAGGTAGGAAATAAGCTGACCTCTGAAAGCGAATACACTACCCTTCCACTCAAGGATGGGTTCATTTAGGAACTGAAACTGGACTATTCTATTTCTACAATCAACTGTGCATAGCAGGAATGAAGCTAATCTATGCTGAGAATAACATCAAAATCAGCCATCTCTAATTCGACTAAGTCTACTGAAGTAACTTTCTAAAATATCATAACCAGGCAGTTACTGTATAACCATTGGGCTATGATGGTTTTTTCCACTGGGGTAGAGACTGAGAAGGGCTCTGCTAGAATTTCCAGATTGATTCTGAAATTAACTACTATATAGGGAGTAACAAAAGACAAAGAAAATCTTGGATCTAGCAAAGTGTAAACATTCATATGAAAGATCTGTAATGTACCAGTAACTATATCAGGAGAATTTTCCTAATCTTGTCGGGTCTGAAGAGCATATAGTCTATTTGGGCGTTGCCCGCTAGTAGCACTAGTGGTGGCACCCTGCTGATTTAGGTGATCAAACTGAGCTGAAGAGTAGAGATGACTCTGATAACCTGACTAAGGTAGTCTCTGACTCTATGTCCTATCTTGCCACAACCAAAATAGACATCGTTTCCAGCTCTGCAAGTACCCTTATGGTTCTTACCACAAGTCGGACAAAGGGGATTAGTTTGGGCATTGTTGACACTACCCTGAGAATTATAGCCTGGCACTCTACCTCTGAACTTAGAAACTAGAGCTTTGTCTAAAGAAGGAGTTGGAACTGTTGACATAGGACGAAATTGAGAACGATTTTCTTTTTCTAATTTAGGCTGACAAAAATTGAAGCTGGCTGTCCTAGCTTTCTTATTTTGATTTTTCCTCTACTTATCTTCTACTCTTCAATCTGTTGAGCATGGTTCATAAATCTGTCTAAAGTCATGTCACTATTTAGCATGGCAGATCAGCACTCATTAACCACGCTATTATTTACCCCTGAAGCGAACTTACTCATTTGCGCTCTGCCGTCTGCAACCACATGAGGGTCATATCTGCCTAATTTAGTCAACTTTAGATAATACTCTTTTACCATCATATTGTCCTGCCTGAGGTTAATAAATTCTAGCACCTTAGCCTCTCTAAGCTCTTGGGGAAAGAATTTGTCTAAGAATACAGTAACAAACTCCTCCTATACTATAGGACCTGTATTATCTGAACTTTCTAACTTTCACTGTTTGAACCAAGTATGAGCCACATCCTACAACTGGTATGCGGCTAACTCAACACACACTCTCAATAGTAGTCATCCCAATGATGCCTGTCACTTTCTGAACTTGATCAATGAATTCCTAAGGGTCTTCATCTACTTTAGACCCATGGAAGGACAGAGGATTCATTCGGGTGAAGTCTCGAATCCTAGCTGCAGCTGAGTTAGCCATTGGTTTGACTGGAATGATAGTTGGTCATTCATTAGGGGCAGCTACTGACTGAGTAAGAGTGGTAAATTCGGTCCTGATCTCCGCATGAGAAACATGATCACCCAAAGGTACTTCGGGCTGAGGGATTGACTGATTTCGTCTCTTAGGAGGCATATTCTAAAAAAAAAGATGAAGCAGATTAGACTTAGAGATTGACTTATGATTATACTCACTGGCATGATATAAATACTAAAATAAAGGAAACTATTCTTAAACATCTCATAGCCTCTTGCATATAAATGTGGCGCGCAACACACCCATGCATGAGACTCTACTAGATGCGGCTTTCAGACTTCCTAGGACTCCATTGAAACTTAGGATTCGATACCAAGTTTGTAACACCCTGATTTCTTGAACCAAAATATTGCACGGTGCTCATGAGCCCGAAGGACCACAAGGTAACCCATGACTGATATCCATACCTGTATACTGCATAAAATACTGAATAATGCAGAAACATACACTGAAAGGCCATAAGGTTCAATACTGAACATAACATGGATGAGATAACATCTATGAGATAATACAATACTCAAAACAAAACTGTAAACACTGAAGTCTAAAACATAATAGTCTGTATTTAGTTTGAAAGCCTCTACTGTCTGAATAATATGAATAAAGAGTTGATGGGACATGTCCTAAACTAACTCCAACTAATAACTAATCAATGAAATAGTATAGAAATAATCATGTCCTAGTAGGATGAGGACTCACTTCTATTATGACTATTGAGACTGAAATCTACTGTTGATCTGGAACTCGTGTCTCTGAACCTATAGTGTGATATAAAAAGAAAGCACCATAGCGCAAATGCGTCAGTATAATGGAATGTACTGAGTATACATGTGAGGTAGGTTAATGCAAGGGTTAACATGCATGAATAATACTAGCTGAGTGTCTAACATGAATGCGAGAATGCATACATAAATACGTAACTGTAACTGACACTGTGATATCGTGATTACCAAATCTGAATACTGATAACATGACATAGTAAAAACTGATATAATTGATAGAATAAATAAATGTATCTGAATGTAACTAATAAAATAGGTGATTGTATCTGGCAGTCCCGAATCTGATGGAACTATCTGAGTTTCTTACTGTATCTAAGTTGACTATATCTCACAGTCTTGAATTTGAAGGACTATCTGAGTTCTTTTACTGAGACTAGTACTAAAACTGTAGGAGGTAGTATTTAACTAACATGCCCCTGATACGCCATTATAGCTGAGTTGGAGTCCAATCTGTAACCCCAATTGGAAGGGTATCAATACCGCGCCACTGGTAAGGACAAGCTGTGGGTGACCCTTATCTGATAGTGTCCCCAAAAGAGAATGGTGGGTCCCTTATCTGACAGTTCTTATCTACCTCATCAACCCTCATTATACAGTGATAATATCTTAACCTATGCTGGCTACATAGTTTTGAAATGCAAGGATGACTTCAAAGGATCACACCCTCATCTAATCGTGTGCATTCCCATTCTTGGGTTCACTCGATGATAATTACTACTCCCATCTGAATGGAAACTGAACATGATTTACTGAACTGAACATGAGCTGAGTTACTAAGTTTCATTGACTGATGGAATACTACTGATATCTGACAACTGACTTAGTCTTGAGATCATGGAGATTTTTCTTGAGTCATAAGACTATCTGAAGTCTAAGGATTTATAGCTTAACTGAGAGTATCGTAAAAATATAACATGGCTCTAGGTACACAACTAATGTTTTGGATACAAGTACCCCCAGGACTCTATGGAAGGAAACTGACCAAGCATAACTTACAGGAACATATAACTAACATCATAATCTATAATACATTTATAGAAGCATTCCATCAAAACATGTGATAGGCATAACTTGTACATACATAGGAATTTCATGATATCATACTAGTTGGGCATTGTTCCTTCATCTAGGCATTTAATCAAACACATGGTAGGCATAGCACATGTACACAATATTATACAATAATTAATCATCATAATTCATCTCTAATTTCATCATCTAGGGTTTATTCATTGGTTCACATGAATATACATCTATACAAATCAATTTCCACATAAAATTGATCACCCAACATTGATTTGAATTCAACTGATCATTCTCAACATAAACAAAACAAACCCAACATGAAATTCAAAAAGAAATCCATAAACCTAAACTTAGAAAAGAGATTCTTGGGCTTCATAGATGAAAGAAGTCCATGAATGAACACTACGCATACCGTAGTTCGTGATTTTGTAAAGATTGATGATGAAACCTTCTTGAATTTGAATCCCCAATAGAAACCCTATCTTATTCTTGAGAGAAACTTGAGAGAAAATAGTATATTTTTGATGAAGAATGACTAAATCATGTGTTATTGGGTTTAAATAGGGTTAGGAAATTGACCCTTTTAACCCTGGATGCGTCATTTAATTTCAGTAAAATCTCCTTGAACTGGGCCACTGGTGCGACGCGATGTTATCGCATTGTGTCACTGGAAATTGATAATTGGGAAATTGAGGTATGGCGCGATGCAGAGCCATTGTGTTGCCCCTTCCTTCATGACCTGGAACTTCGGCGCAACGCATGGGAACTCACATCGAGACACTGGAAAAAGAACTATTCTGAATTTGAGTGCTGGCGCGATGTGCCATAATCGCGGACACCTACTGGAAATTGCCAAATGTTATTCCCTATTGTGGCGCAGAGCGCCACTGACTAATATGGCGTTGTTTTACGATGGGAACTTGAAATCGTCATAACTTCTTACTCGGTTATCAAATTTAAGCTAATCATATATCGATAGAAATCTTATTTAATTTTCCACATGATAAAAAGTGAAAATCTTAAAAATTCCTCATGGAATAATTACCCTTCACTTCAGAAGCTAATACTGGGCATTCTGGGGATGAAATTTGCTAGAAATCTTTGGGGTATTACAAAACCTTTGTGGAATTTTATGGATTCTTATTCCTAAGATCACATCCGAAAATCCAAGGTCTTTCATATCAAACTTGTGCTTAATCATTCATTTTATTGCATTTATGTCAGAAATGTCTCTACTGATGATCAATATGTCATCCACATATTAGCAAACAATGACTTTGTGATGTAGTGTGTCTTTAATGTAAACACATTTATCAGATTTTTTTATCTTAAATCCATTTGCCAACATAATTTGGTCAAACTTTGCATGCTAGTGTTTATGTGCTTGTTTTAATCCATAAAGTAACTTAACAAGTTTGCACACCTTTTCTTCTTTACCAGGAACCACAAAACCCTTGGGTTGTTTCATATAAATTTCTTCCTCCAATTTTCCATTTAGGAATGTTATTTTTCACATCTATTTGATGGATTTCAAGATCATATACATCCGCCAAGGCAACTAACATTTGAATTAACATTATCCTCGTTACAGGCAAGTATGTATCAAAATAGTCCAGGATTTTCTTTTGTTTAATGTCTTTTACTACAAGTTTTGCTTTGTATTTTTCAATAGTATCATCCATTTTTATTTTTTCTTGAAGATCTATTTAGAACCTAAATATTTATTTCCAGGAGGAAGATCAACCAATTCTCAAGTATGATTGTTCAAGATTGAATCAATCTCATTATTGACTGCCTCTTTCCAAAAGGATGCATCCGAAGAAGACATCGCTTCTTTAAATGTTTGAGGATCATTTTAAAGAAGAAATGTCACAAAATTTGATCCACAGGAAGTTAATGTTCTTTGATGTGTACTACTCCTTGGGTTCTCATAATTATGTACATTCTCTCTTGGTTCATATCGAGGTCATTTAGACCCCCACTAGACTGCTCGTGTCCAGTTTTATATGGATAAATATGTTCAAAGAATTTAGCATTATCTGATTCAATTTTCATATTTTTATTGATATCCGAATATTTGGATTTATGAACTAAAAAACTATATGCTTTACTGCTATTAGCATATCCAATAAACATGCAATCCACGGTCTTAGGTCCTATCTTTACCCTTTTAAGCATAAGAACTTGGACTTTCGCTAGACACCCCCACACTTTGAGATATTTCAAGTTGGGTTTCCTTTCTTTCCATTTTTCATATGGAATTGAAAGTGTCTTACTATAGGGTACTCTATTGAGTATTCTATTAGCTATAAGAATAGTTTTTCCCCACAAGTTTTACGATAAATCTGAACTTATAAGTAAGGCATTCATCATTTTCTTTAAGGTTCGGTTCTTTCTTTCCACAATAATATGAGAATAATCATGGATATGGACTTATGAGAGTGCGTGTTGGACTCGAGCCTTGGTGTGTGCAATTAAAGGGTAAAAAAGGTCCAAAATGCACCAAAATCAATCCATAAATTACACTTGATGGGCGTCCACTCTTTGAAGGGACTTTTGGTTATTTTAACTTATATTTTGTAATAGTTATAAAAGGAACATTGTAGGGTTTCTTTTCTTAGTTTTTGATATTGTTGTAAGTCATAATACACAAGGAACATCAAGTCCTCTCTTCTTTGAGGCTCCTAAACCAAAACTAAGATAAGATCTAGTATGGAATCATTAGTGATTGTATTTTGCTTGGAAATGGTAATGCTAGAGAGGTGGAATCCGATCTTGTGTCTCGTAAGAGATAGGTGAATCATTGTGTGAGTGTTAAGGGTCCAAGAGTTACCATTCTTATGTTCTTAAGATTATACCTTCTGTAGTCTAATCTATCTATCTCTTTACTTTTATTGTAATTGCGTATTGTTCCTCTTGTTTAGTGTAAGTCATGTGGGGCGTTTAATGTTGTTGTTGTTCATCTCATTGTTGTTTCATCTTGTTATTCACGTTGTTAGTTTGTTGGTTCGTTGTTTTGGTGTTAAAATAACTTGATATTGTATTACTCTTGTTGTTGTTGAAGTTGGCCGAGACTAGGTCTCCAAAAGGGCTCTCGGGTTTAGCTAGCTTGTGGACTATTTTTATGCATTTTTTGTGTTTTCAAGTTTGTATCGTATCATGCAATCCTATTTAATTGAGGTGAATAGAGGGAAATAGTTTGATGAAAAATTCCATTCTCTACACATATCTCCGTAAAAGGAAATTCATACTTTCCACCCCTATCACTTCTCATCATTTTGATCTTCTTCTCTAGATGATTTTCAACTTATGTTTTATATTGCCTAAACACGTCTATTGCTTCATCGTTACTATTCAGCAAATAGACATAATAGTACCTAGTGTAATCATCAATAAAAGTTATAAAATGATTTTGCCACCGGGAGATGGTGTTGACTTCATATCACAAATATCTATGTGGATTAAGTCAAAGGGATTGGAAATCCTTTCAACAGACTTATACGAATGTTTATCATACTTTAATTCCATACACGTTTGACACTTTAATTTATTGCAATCAAAGTTTGGCAAAACTTCTAAGCTAATCAGTTTTTGTATAGTTTTATAATTGACATGTCCTAATCGTTCATGCCACAACTCATTAGACTCAAGCAAGTAAGAAGAAATAGAACTTTTATTGATCTCAACAGTCATTACATTCATATTAAAAAGGCCCTCGGCGAGGTAGCCTTTTCCTACATACATTTTTCCTTTGCTAATTAAAACCTTATTAGAAATAAATACGCATTTAAATTTATTTTTGGTCAGAAGTGATAAAGTAATCAAATTCTTTCTCAACTCCGGTACATAAAGGACGTTGTTGAGAGTCAACACTTTGCATGACGCCATTTTCAATAAGATTTTTCTCGTCCCTTCAACCTTTGGTGTTGCGGAGTTAGACATATAAATATTCTCCTCATCTTGACCTGGAGCGTATGAAGCAAACAACTCTTTGTTAGCACAAACAAGGTGGGTGGCACAAAAATCTATCCACCAATCTCTAGGATTACCCACCAAATTGCATTCTGAAAGCATAGCACATAGATCATCCATTTCATTTTTGGATTCAGTCATGTTTGCTTGATCCTTTTCCCTACCTTTCTTATGGACCCGATAATCTATGGACTTGTGTCCAACCTTGCCACAATTAAAGCGCTTCTCATTGAATTTCTTCTTTGATGAATTGCTTTGCTATCCTGCAGTTTTTTTCTATTTCTTTGAGTTGTTAGGGTCATCCTTTACAGTGTTGGCTCCACTAATTGTGGAATTTCCTTTCAACCTCTTCTTGGAAGCTTTGTTATTTTCCTCAATGCGCACCTCACAATGAGGTCTTCAACTAACTTCTCCTTCTTTTTATGGTTCATGTAGTTTTTAAAATCCTTTCATAAAAGTGGCAATTTTTTTATTATAGTCGCTATTTAGAAAGCCTCATTCACAATCAAACCCACATCAAAGGTCATGTGAGTATTAAGAACACACTTAATATGTTCAAATAAGGTATTTAGATATGTATACCTTCAGTAAGGATATCATGGATGATTACTTGAAATTCTTGTACTTAAGAGATGTCAGTCTTACGATAATCATCTTGTAGTCAAGGAACTTTGCAACAAAAAACTTTTTAGTTCCTGTATCCTCAATTATATACTTTCATTTAAAGTATTCGACAACTCTTTCGAGATCTTCATACCACTGCACACATTGTACAAGTCGTCTTGGAAGCCACTTAGGATATCATTCTTGTATAAGAAGTTTGAGTGTTTCCATGCCTCCATTATAACAAATCGCTCCTTGTTTAGTGTATCTTTCGACAATTTTGGAGCATTTTTAGAGATGAACCATTGAGGAATTAACGTCGTCAAATAGAAAAATGACTTTTACTAGCAGCGTTTAAAATCTATCACAAAAATTTTATGGGTTTCTCCGCATGAGCCATTGTAGGCACAGCATTTGAGCGGCTTATCGTAGCAACAGTTGTTGATGCTACACTTGTCAATCCATCATTTACATGACTTTCAGTAGTCATTTTTCTGTCACAAAAATACAATCAACTTAGTATGTCAGAACACTAATTATAAAGTTGTAAGAACTTTAAACACCATTTGTTTCTAGTTTAACGATGAATTTTTTATGTTCTTCTAATCATTAACCGAATGAAATTTAACTCGTGATGAAGTTTTTATGTCTTCAATCACTTGTTAAGTTCAAATAGGGTAGAAAGCAATAAGCTTTAATCTCTAGAAACCAAACAATACACATTATATACATTAAATTCCTTAAGATTGTTGTCCTCACTGGTACAAAATCTGTATGTTTCACAATACAAACTTCAAACTATGTTCAAGAACAAGTTTTCAAGAACTATAATAAAGTTTAACACCTTCAAACACAAGTTCAAATGAATAATCAAATGAAGTGTGTTTTATCAATTTTTTAAGAAATAAAGATGAAGCAGAATTTAGAACTAAGTCCGCCGACTTCACGGTGTGTCCTTAAGGAATTTACTCCCCTCAAGTACCCAAGGTTATAGAATCTTTCCTCCCAGGATAAAATGATTCACTTTCTAAAAGTAGCGGTACCTCATACTTTCAAAAACTTTGAACACAGTCAATGGTTTGACGATCATAAGAGAGTTTTTAAAGTAAAAGAAGAGTGTTTTTCAACTTAAATTCGTTCCTATACCTAAGGATAAGTTCAGCTATTTATAGCCATTAAGTTTCCCTTCTGAAAGGAAGCAATGGTTCACGAAAAGAGATATCTTTTCTGAAATAATAGCTGTCTGTGCCTGGTCCGCGCTGCACATGTGCTGGACCTGTAGCCGCAGGTGGCATTTGGGCAATTCCAGTGGCATCTGCATTGTACCTGCGCTAGGAAGAGCCATCCTGTGCCAGGTTTGCACCTGACCTACGTGCGCAGGTCATACTTTTTGCCAAAACAGTGTGTCTATTCCTCGAAGGGTCACTTTCCTTCGAGGTGCATTGTGTATGCGTTTGTGTTGCGTCCGAAATGCGTCCGCACATGGAGAAAAATATTTTCATTTAATTTTTTTGGGATTAAACTTTCATTTATTTTCTAGTTTTTATTAAATTTTGTCAAAAAAATTAATCTTTCGATCAATCATTAAATTTTATACAAACAATTAATCTCTCAATTGACAAATCCAAATCCAAAGTCGAGCGAGTGAGGACAACGGCGCGAGGCGTCTCTTGATTCTTGTCTTACTATCCACATAAAGGAGTGTCTCTTAATAAAAATATAAGAAAGTTGTTTTCTCCCACCAATATGGGAGAACTAGACTTTCCTTAAGTGAATTTTCATTTTTCCTCCAAATTGTTCCCTCCATTTTCATTCGCACGTCTAACTTGAATCCAACAGTAATTAGTTATTATTTTGTTTGGATACTTATTTAATTTACTAAATGTTGGAAAGCTACGATTGAGGCATGGAAGTTGGGTTTGCCAAGTTGGTGATGTGTGTTGGGTCTTAATCATGTTTGGGCGATAGTTTGAATGTGACGCGGACCTTACTAATCTCATGGCCCACACGATTTCAGAAGGAACACAAATTTATTTATGCTTAATTATTAGTAATAAGGTGGATTCTAATCTCATTTCAAACTACCAAAAAAATTATCGTGATTTAATATATACAATGGATGTGAGTAAGATTGTCCCAACATCTCCTTTTATCTCTGGAATTTTATTGTCTTCCGATCGACATAGCTCTGCACACTGCTTAGTTATCTGAGTCATAGCTTCAGACTTCAGTTTAACTTCATTAGTCTTTAGCTTTTCTATTTCATTACCCATACTGTCCACTTTCAGTGAAAGTGTAGTTAGGGTTTTGAGTAAACATTCTCCACTTATAAGAAAATAACCAAAGGAAATCTATTTTTTATAAAGTTTTATACTACACCAGTAGAGATATTATATGACAAAATTAAACCAGTTATACAAGTTGTAAAAATAGGATTAACCAGAGATATGATTATACCGGAAGATATTGTTCAACAGCCAGAGATACCTAAAGTTGAGATACCTGATTTTTATGTAAATAAGCGAACTATAGGAATAGCTACAATTATTCAAGAACTAGCAAACAATTATCTCAATGGAAATCCCATATGGAGCTACTATTCGAGAGACCAATTAATGATCTATTCAAATTCAAGGGAGCTACGATAGTCTGATATGGAAGAAGTCGAGACGTTGGGACACTCCATAAAACCCATAACGTTTATCAATCTACAACTGCAAGTACAAGCAAAGGAGTTAGTGGACAAAGATATCAGAACATGAACATGAACAAGATATTTGAAAAACCATTTCTACCAAAAACACAAAAAGACCCTTTGTTCATACCCCCACAAAGTTTAAACCAAGATAAAAAAAAGCCTATAACAATATAACTCAAGCATACATAGAAAATATCCACAAAATACAGACTCACCTAAATCTTAGACCCATAGCCACAAATATCCAAGAACCAAACACAGACTATATAACCCAAAAACTACAAGGTTACAACAAGTTAATCGCATTACCAAAAACTAACCCAAATTTAGTTAAAACCTGTTTCAGTTATGGACTATTACATAAATACCCAAGAAGGAGATGAAATTTAAATTTAACTAATGATAGTAAAAAGGTATTAAGGGCTGATAAAAAAACAAAAGGAACAACAGTAACTAAACTCACACCTATAGACATATTGAAAAAATATGAAATAGGTATAAAAGATGAATCTAGCAGTATGGCAACTGAAGAAAAAGAACAAAACAAAGAAAAAGATACAAATAGGAATTTAATGTTAAAACTAGCAATATGTAATATGTGTTATATAGATCAATATACGTGTCATTTAAAGAATACTACTATAAGGGAACATACAATACCGAAGAAAGTAAAGAAGTAAGAAAATTATATTTTAGCAAATGGCATAACGAGTGAATATTGGATGAATATTATAACCCGCTTGATTATGAAATTTTTTAATTTTTTTCAGATATTTTTTTGACTTTATTTGAAAATTATTGTTTGGCGATGAAAATTCCAAATAAATTTATTTGGATTTGAAAAACAGTCAAAATTATATTTTCACTTTTTTTCCTTTACTCTTCTTTCACTTTTTTATTTTCATAAAACATCCCCATTTGAATTATTTTAATATACATTTAAATTCTAAATATTTATTGCAAAAAGTATAGTCAATCACAACTTCAAATTCAACTCCAACCTTAAAAAATTTCAAATAAAATATTTTTTTTATTTTCATGGTAAAATGTCCTCTTAGTATTAACTTTAATTTTAAATTGGACATTCGAGAATGGAAAAAATAATTGAATAGAAAGTATATGCCCTTTAATAATTCTTATGTGGCGATAATTCAAAGAAATTGAGAACTCAAACAGATGGACATTAAATGAAAAATATAAAGAATGTTTAATAAGTAATATTGGGTGAAAATGTTTTGGGACTTCGTTCAGAGTCTGGACTATTGGACGAGATAAATTTTGAGAGACCACTGTAGGTAAACTTATCCTTTTTTTTTCAGTATACAGGCATAATGAATGACTTTTCATTTTTCATTTGTCATCAAACTGCCAATTTCATAGAAGCAACCTTTTTAAAATTTTAAAATAATCCAATTTATAATTTATAAACTAAAAGTCATTTTTTCGGCCGTCTTAAACTTGGACTCACCGAAATCTTTTTTATGGCAATATAAAATCCGGTAAAAACTTTTTAAAAAATGCCACATCAACTTATAAGAAGGACCCACTATGACAAATTTGATTAGTAGTAATAACTTTTTTGTTGCCAAAATATCTTATTTTTATCATTGCATATTTTTTTATGAAAGTTATTTTATTGATTCTTCGAGTCATATCATGAATCACTAAATTAAAATAAAGATGATTTAAGCTTTGTGGTTATTGGGTAAAATAACATTAGAATAGAGTCAAAATCTTTTTTCACCTCAAAATGAACTAAATCATTGACTAAATTGTTCGTTGCGTCACACCCCTTCTTTTTTGTTCGAGGGATCAAGTCGAAGGATTTTTTCAATTAAAGTAATGATATTGAATAGAGATTATTTTTGTTATTTTCAAAGTCGTCACTTGAAATTGAGTTATGGTGTTCCAAATCACCTTATTGAATCCCTAATTAAAAGGAAATGACTCTTTATTGGTTTGTGAAAACAGAAGACTGAGTAAGGAATTCTGTTGACCGAGGAGAAGGTGTGAGGCACCCCTCGAGTCCCGTGGTTCTAGCACAGTCGCTTTTATTGACTTATGTTGACTTAAATTATTTTAATAAATTATGTTAAGGTCTAAAATCTTTTATTTTTTAATATACTAAAATTATTTGTTGATACTTCTTATATTAAATAAATCAGTGAAAATTAATTTTTAGAAAATATTTGCCAAGGTGCATTATTGCATCCTTGAATTTTTAAATGTCTCAAAAAGATGCGTACGTTGCATTCTTAATTGAGACGAATATTTTAAAACTTACCTAAAGTTTATCTAATATTAAAAGCATTAATTTACTGCTTAAAAATTCAAAACAATTTATTTATTTAAAAAGTTATTTTTATTAACGGTAGACTAAAGCAATTAATTTAATAAATAAATAATTACTAAATTTTATTAATAACAATGAATAAAAATAATAGAACAATGAATAAACAAATTTACTCATATTATTCTAAATTTAAAATTATCTCCAAAATTTATTATATTTAATTTTAATACAAACTTAAATCACAGATATGAGATAATTTAAATACGAAATCATATTCAATAGTTTGCTCAAACATATTAGTCAGTTCATTGAAAAATGAATCCAATTGTCACTAAAATTATTAATTAAAAAGGCAAGTATTAAGAAAACCTTTATTTGAAGAAGACTAAAATCTAGAAAAAATTGATGCTAAAATTTAGATTGAGAAATTTCTGTTACATATTTTTAGTGAAAATAGTGTCATCTGTGTAGGATTGGCAATTGGAGATTCTGCTAGCCATTGATTCCAGTCCAAGTAATTACTAACTTTATTAAAAAAATAAATCTTAGCATGGCTCATGTGCTATTTTTTAAAATTAATAATTAATGAGACTGTGTCACATTAGCACTAGTATACGTGGACTTAATGATACAAAATGGGGGCCATGAAAAGGTTGTATGGGTAACTGGTTGACCCAATTTTAGAAATGGACTCTTATATATCCAGAAGTTTTGTTAGTATTAACCTCTTTATATAATCTCTAAAAATTATCCTTTGGTACAGTAATTATCATTATACTAAATTATAAGTCTGCTTTAAGAGCCATTATGTCAATCATTACGCTAAAAATCTCTCCAAAAATGTCCATAAGAAGGAAACGGAAGAGAGGCAACAACGGCCAGCCATGGACGCCGGCAGTAGGGAGATGGGGGTTTTCGACGAGTTTTGTGGCTTTTTTCGGTGGTTATCCGCCGATCTGGAGCAAAAGGAGGCCGGCTGCAGTCGTGGCTCACCTGCGGCGGCTGGATTTATAAGGAGAGAGGGGTAGGGGCGACGGTGGTGGTGGTTTCTTGGGATGGTTTTCGGTAGCGATATGATCGGAATAACCCGCTGGATTATTGTTACGTCTTGCCGGAGATCTGACGAACTCAGGCAGTGATAGAAAATATTTGATCGGTGATAAAGACATCATTTCCGGTGAAATTCGCCGGAAAAAGATGGACCAAAGTTGTCTTCTGTTTTCCTACCCTATGCTTTCACTGCTCTTTGCCTCCATTTTTTTACTCTAATATATGTGTGAATTAATATCGTATGCAGTGTATTTGTACAGTATACAAAAATAGAATATGAGAAATTGTGAGTATGTTGCTGTGTAAGATTTTTATTTTGTTTTCACTATGAACAGATGACAAACTAAATGTTTTAATGCATACTATCAATTTTCTTTTCATGTTTGACAATATGCGTAATACAGGATTAAAAGCGGACAGATACTGAATTAAATAATCACACAAACAAAGAGGAAACTGCAACAAACTCACATAGTGAATAATAGATGAAATTTTTCAAAAATTACTTCATTCATAATTTGGTTCCCAATAAAATTTATGTAATAAATAATATAAGATTGAATAAAAATTTGTTGATGAACAAAAGCAAAAATTTAAATGTCGTCACCGGAAATTCGATAGAAACTTCAACTTTAACTTTCTTCTTTTCTCTTTTTTTGACTGATATTTTTATTTTTCTCTCTAGTTTTTCTGACTTATATTTTTTTTCTGTATTTTTTATCTGATGTTGTCTTCTGGTTCTGTATCATACAGTGTAGAATGTACGCTCTGGGGGTGGAAAGATTCCTTAAATATAGGAAATCTTGGGGGAGGGAATAGTTATTATCTGAGAGGAGTTTTAAATTTTAAAAATAAAGTTTTTTTTTTTTTCTTTTTTTAATTTATTAATAATAATAAATAAAGATAAATAATTAATAAAAATAAATGAATAATTAAATAAGATAATAGAATAATAATAAATATAAATATAATTAATTAATTTTTATATTTTAAGGAAATAAAATATATATTTATAAATAGCCAAAATAAATTAAATAATACTAAAACTACTAATTTATTAAAATTTAGAAAACAAAAATATATTATTATTATTATATTTTTTAAAAAATTTTGTATTATTTTAAAAACTAGAATAAAATATAATATCTCAAAATTAAATTTATTTAGTTATTTATTTTTTAATTAAAAATTTATTAAAATAAAATAAGAATTTAAATAGTATCAGACCAAATATAAATATTTAATATCAAAAAATAAGTTAAAGTTCGAGAAGAATCAAAAATCACGTGTCTATACGTTGAAAAAAAATCAACTTTATCTAATGCAGAATATAGTGTCTTAATAATCCTTACATTAATAATATCTGTATTAGTTATGCTTGTATTAATTATGCATGTATTATTTCTTATACATTATTTGGTTTGATGTATAAGATATAATACATCTTACATAAAATCTATAAAAAAAATATTTGTTTACAAAAATATTCTTCTTTAATTTTATACACTTTTTTGCAACAAATTTTTTTTGTCATCTCAAACATAATTAGTATTGTTGAACTAGTATATAGAGGTTTCAGATTAATTGCAAGACCTTCGTCTTTACGCATGAAATATTACGCTAACGGATTAACGTAGTCGAAACAAAAATAAAATATAAGACGTAAAATTAAGAAATAGTCTCATTTTTTTTTAATCTTTTTAAAGACCCTCGAAGCAAAGCAAAAATATGTTACAATTATTTAAAGGCAAAATGACCTTCTGGACCTCTATACTATGTCGGTTTTGTAAGTTGGACACTTCTACTTACATATTTGTCATCTAAACCCTTTAACCCATTAAAAACCAATATTTTAAACACTTTTTCGGTGAGTGTGTTACACTCGCTCCATATCAGCTGTCATATCTGTCACGTCATTTTTCACATCATTTTTACATATAAAAAATATTAAATATTAAAATAAATAAATAAACACCCCCTTCTCTCTCTTCCCCTTTTTCTTTCTTTTTCTGCCTTTCCCATTCTTTGTTTCTCTATTTCTTTTTTCTTATTCTTCTTCCTCCTCTTTTCATTCTTCTTTTCTTTTATCATTTTCATTTTGTCATTCTTCTTGCTCTACGAAAAAATTAAAAAGTAAGGGTCGAAAAATTTAATAAGTATGAAAAGAATAATTTTTGGAGATTTTTGTGATTTGGGTGATTCAAGAAACTTGAAATTCAACGTAAAGACTCAATTTGTTTGCTTTCTTTGAACTTTTGTGATTTGGATAATTTGAGAAACTTGAAATTCAATGTAAAAATTTATTTTTTATGCTTTCTTTGAAATTTTTGTGATTTGGGTAATTCAATTTTTTTTTGCAATGAACAACAACAATATCAACCACAACAAAGACTTGACCCAAAAAAAAAAAACAAAAAACAAAGACCCTCTTCAGGGATTGCCCAGATGTATTGTGCGAAGGAAAAGTGAGGAGTGAGTGCACAAATGAAAGCAATACGAGGAAGGGGAAGGAGGAAGAGACGTTTGTTGCTTTTGATGAGGAAGGCAATGACTTGTTTGAGTTCGAAAGGAGAAGTCAAATGGTGGACAATGAGGGGCGACTGTACATTGTTGTCGACATCAATGGAGGGTTTGAATTTTTTTAAGGGAAAATGGTGAAGTGGAGATGCTAAGGAAGTGAATTTTTTGTACATTGTTGTTGGTATCAAATGGGGGGTGTTGGGACGGGGCTGGGTGGGGTGGGGGTGCTGGGACAAGGCTGGGTGGGATGGAGGGGGTTGGGGGTGACCTTGTTTTTATTTTTTTATTTTAAAATTTATTATTTTTTAATTTTTTAAAATATTTTTAAATTATAAAACTGAAAAAAATTGAGTGCCATTTAAAAAAAAATATTTTAATATAAAATTGGTAAAAAATTGACCCCCACTCGCACCCTCAGGCGTGTGACTACATTCTCTTTGTCCTAGTCATCATTTCAATGCTACATAGGCTCAGTCAATGGTCAAAGGATGCAAAATGTTGCTTTTTAATAGGTTAAAGGATTCAGATGACAAACATATAAGTAGAAGTGTCCAACTTATAAAACCGATATAGTACAGGGGTCCAGAAGGTCATTTTGCCTTATTTAAATCAACTATTCATTGTTGTAGATTAAAATGGTGGAAAGAAAATTGTGAAATATTTTGAAAAGATTCACGATCCCAAATTAAAATAGCGAGAAATGGAATGATGAAATATTTTGAGAGGAAAATTGAGGGGTATTAAGGTCATTTAATAAGTTAATGCATATGTTAAAAGACATTGTATTACTAATACATAGAAAATAAAGTGTATTACTAATACACACTTCAATACACAATAGAGTGTATAACTAATGCAAGCATTAGTTACTAGTAGTAAGGGGTATTAAGGTCATTTAATAAGTTAATGCAAGCATTAGTTATACATATGCAAAAAATTATACCAAACAAGGTACTAGTAGTACACATTAACTAATGCATGTATTATATTTTTCAATACACTCTACCAAACGACCCCCTAGTGTATTGGAATGTTAATGCATGCATTAGTTTAATGTGTAATAGTAGTATCTTATTTGATATACCCTTTTACCCGATTTATAACTAATGCAAGCAATAGTTATATACTCTATTGTGTATTGAGGTGTGTATTACTAATACCTCAAAATCTATGGCATTAGTAATGCAATGGATCTAAAGCATGCATTAACATGCTTAAAGACCCTATTACTCCTCAAAAAAATTTCCGCATCCTTTCCATTATATATATTGAGAGTATTATGTAAAAAAAAATATTCAAAAATTATGTAATTCACATTTTTCTAATACATCGAACCAAACACTGCATAAGAAAAATACAAGCATGACGAATGCAAGTATAACTAACACAAGCATTACTAATACAAGCATTATTAATACACCATATTTTTTAGTGACAAGTTCCAGAAGATCGTTAAAGGCTAGTCAATACCTAAGTTCATTCTAATCAAAATCATTTCCTACTTGCATCAAATACCAAAATTATTTTCTTTTCGGCATTATTTACTGACTCCAAAGCTTTTTCACAAGTTTTTCTAAGTTTTTTCTTAATGTATAAACTAGTAAAATTTTCTTATATCGCCTGAGTAAATTTCATGGGTGGTCATCCAACTTTATATTTTTTAACCAAAAGTTATTTTTCTTTATTTTGTTACACAAAAGTCATTTAACTTTACCTCATCTTTCACAAAAGTCATTTTGATATAATTTGGTTAAAACACTACCTAAAATTTGAGATTAAATAAAAAAAGATCTCTTATGTTTAAAGTTAGGTTCAAAATGGTCCCTCACATATACTTTTAAGCAGTTTTGATTCACTATATTGCTAATAAAAATTAATTATTTTATTTTCATATGTTTGACAAACTCTATCTACTAAATTAACGATATTGAAAAAAGGTAAAATAAAAAATAAATAAATTAAAATCTATTTATCATAAATGTGCAATAATTACATTTTCATTTACTTATCCTTTTACTGATATACTATTTTGTTTGATTAATTTATAGAACTTTTTTTTGCTTTTGCTACATATTATTTTGTTCAAGTAGATATGATTTTCAAATTATTTTGTAATAATTTCTATGAATTTTATTTTCACTACATTGACTATGCAAAGTAAACTGAAACAATTTTTAATAAATAGAGTTAGTAAAAGAAATAAAAAATATAATAATGTTACATATTATGAAATAAAAAAATAAAAAAATTTGGATGATAGATATTTTTGAGATGTTGGGGAAGGAGCTGAAAGATTTGTTGAAATTTGGTAATACTGGCATAATAAAAATTTTAAAAATTTACAAAAGTATTTCACTCCTTGATATTTCAATTATTTCATAAAAGAATTAGTTTAATATACTGTTTTGTATAGTGATAAATAGATTAAAAGAATTGTTATAAAGAAATTAAAACAATCAAAGTAAGTGTGGTGTCATATGTAACATGAGAGATTGACTTTCAAAGGTAAAATGACCTTCTAGACTCCTGTACTATGTCGGTTTTGTAAGTTGGACACTTCTACTTACATGTTTATCATCTGAACCCTTAAACTCATTAAAAAAAATATTTTGCACTCTTTGACCGTTGACCTTACCTATGTGGCATTGAAATGGTGACTGGGACAAAGAGAGTGTAGCCACTCGCCTGGGGGTGCAAGTGGGGATCAATTTTTGGCTAATTTTACATTAAAGTAATTAAAAAATAAAATAAAAAAATATTAAAATTAAAAAAAAGGTCCTTTTTTTCCCTTCATTTTTTTTAATTGAAAAATATTTTTAAAAATTTAAAAATAATTTTAAAAAATAAATTCCCTCCCTACCCCACCCCAGTTCGTCCCCACCCTCACACCCCACCCAGCCCTATCCCACCCCACCCTTAGCCCTCTCACCCCACCCCAACACCCATCCAGCCCGTGCCCACCCCCACACCCTACCCAGCCCCATCCCACCCCACCCTCAGCCCCTTCCAGCCCCTCCAATCCACCCCAGCCCCGTCTCCACCCCCCACACCTCACCAGCCCCGTCCAGCCCCTCCCCACCCACCCCCATCCCTCACACCCCTCCCATCCCCGTCCTTACCCACCCCCAGCCCCTTCCAGCCCCCACACCCCACCCCAACACTCTTTCAGCCCCCCTCCCCCACCGTCACTACCTTCACTTTTAATTTTTTATTTTAATTTTCCCTCAATTCAATTCTTTTCATTTTTTTGAATAAAAATTTAAATTTGAAATCTTTTTTTTTTTGGATTAAAATATAAATTTGAATTGAAAGTGAGTGATAGTGAATATTGAAAAAAATTAGTGAATTTCGCTTGAAAAAAGTTAAATTTTTTGTGAATTTTTTAAAGATATTCAAATTTAAAATAAAAAATTTATTATGTTTGTATATATGAATTTATAGTTAAAAATTTAAATTAGTTGGAGAAGAATTTTAATTATTTGGAATGAATTTGATGTTTAATTTGTGAGCAAAAATAAAACATGATTATTAAAATTTTTCTACAATTATAAATTTTTCTTATTTAATTAAATTAATTTTAATATTTAATTTGTTATTTAGCATTTTAAAAATGACTTGGAATTTAATGTAATACTTTTTTTAATTTTTAATTTTTTTTATTTTTAAATTTTTAAAATTTTTTTTAATTTTTATTTTTTTAAATGACGTGACAAATGAGGCTAACGTGGCAACTGACGTGGGGAGAGTGTGTTACACTCACAAAAAAAGGATTTAAAATGTTGTTTTTTAGTGAGTTCAGGGGTCTAAATGACAAACATGTAAGTAGAAGTATTCAACTTACAAAACCGACACAGTACAAGGGTCTAGAAGGTTATTTTGCCACTTTCAAAAATTAAATTTATGAAGAGGTTTATAAAATTATTCTACAAATAAATAAATTAATCTAGAAAGCTACCTCAAATCCTGTAATAAATCAAAAAAAAAAAATTGCAGATAATAAACCTCTAAATGTGACTCAATATTAAATTCTTTTGTTTAGAATTTTATAAAATTTAACAATTAGAGTTTGTTAAGCATCTGAAGAAAATTAAATGCACTCACATATAGTAAGCTTAAGGCACCAAAACTTCACAAAAGTATATTTGAGGGGTTATTTTGAACCTACTCTCAAACACAAGGGATTTTTTTTTAATTTCATCTCACATTTTAGGTAGGGTGTTAACCAGATTATATCAAAATGACTTTTGTATAAAATGGAGCAAAGTTAAATGACTTTTGTGTAACAAAATAAAAAAAAACTGACTTTTGAGTAAAAAATACAAAGTTTGATAACCACCCATTAAATTTACTCTCATCGCCTTACACATTATGAATTTTTTATCTATTAACACTCAACCCCTAAAACAAGTTTGCTCAATCATGTCATTTTTTCCAAGTCGTTGAGGCTATCTGAATTCGCAGAATACTTCATTGAAGTTTGTCTCAATGCCTTGGTTAGATGTCGAACAATGTAATTTCTAATGAACGTGAGGGATCTGACCAATTGAGTGAACACTTTCTTTAGCTTAAACACTACGTTTGCAGAGTGAATTTGAAAATAATGCACGTATTAACTTTTTGTATCACTAGTGAATTTGAAAATAATGCATGTATTAACTTTTTGTATCACTAATATCTTATTTGATACATATTTTTAATCAACGCGGACCTTAGTTATATACTCTATTTGATATTAAGGTGTAAATAATCACTACAAGAAAATTCATGATATTAATAATGTGATGGGTGTCAACGCACAAATTAGTATCATTAAAGACATAATTGTTGCTCAAAAACACTTTCCACATCCTTAATCATATTTGTGGAGGTATTTTCTAAACAAGTATTTTATTTTTATTCAAACTATGCAATGCATGTAATTTTTCAAAAATTGAAACCAAACATTGAATAAAAAAATTCTCAACATTACTAACACACCATATTCTTTATTATTCTTAAATATCCTACCAAAAGAGTCGTTAAGTATTTCGGACATAACAAATTCCAAACGACAAATCAAATCTAATTAAGGAACAATTTTGTAGGCTTTGAGCTTATAAATCCAAGAAATGAAGGCATTTTTGGTGTTCCTAAAACCCAAAAAGCCATGTTCCTTACTCTTGTTCATAGTATCCAATGGACCCTCTCCACCCAAAGCAATATCAACAAACCACCAACCTCCAATCTCCTCCAATTTACTTGCTACCAATCCATTCTCCTTCACAATCTCATCCCAAATTTGTCCTTTGTCCTTCATCATCTCCTCCAATGTACATTTCTTCCTTTCATGAAATTCCTCAACTTCCAATTCAAATTCCTCAGCTAAAATCTTCCACAAATGTTTCCACTTGAACACATCTCCATTGCTCACATCAAATGCCTCATTCTTTGCGTTTGGATCCACCGATGCCCAAATTTGATGCTCGGCAATTAAATCTGCGTCCGAACAATCTGAATACCCATCCCACGCTGATTTAGAACCTGGAAATCTCAATGGCAAACCCTCGTGTTTACATATAGCTGCATAAACACATAGACTTGCAATAATGTTCATCGAACTGTATGGTGAAAAACCAAAAATTAGTCCAGGCCTATGTACTGACCATGTTAATCCTTCTTTTTTCTTCACCTCTTCAAACAAAATATCCTCAAGAGTGTAGTAGAAATTGGGTATGGGTAAACGGGGCAAACCCTCATGATGTGGTGTATCATGGGCTACTATTCCGAACAATTCAAATGAACCATGATAGTGCTTTCGACCCGTTTGCAAACAGATATGAGACAAAGTGGGGCAATTTGGGATGATAGCATCGAGCACATTTTGAAACATTTTACCGTTGATTTCACAGTTTTCGAGCTCTGTAGATCGATTTGCCCAACAAACATAGTAAACGTGGGTGACATCAGTGAGAAGAGTGAGTTTGGATTGGGTATCTTCTGATTTCGATATATCACACTGAATATACTCAATAGGGTGGTCGGCATTCCACGACGGTCTAGGGCGGCGGGCAACACCGTAGACCTTCCAAGGACCGCCGGGGGTGTCGGCCAGAGGGAGGATCTCAGCGAGGCTATTGCCGACGATGCCAGTGACTCCGACAATTAGAGCAACGCTTTCATAATTTTGTGGAACATTATCTTCTAATTTTTTCTGCGTGATGATTAGCAATTACATATTACTTAGATTAGATTATTGAAGGAAGAACTAGTAGCCATTAGACCTTGAAAGTAACTGAATCTTTTTTTTACCAACATGATTGTGTTCCTGTTCTATCCTTAACAAAAGGTACTCTGTTGGGAGCGTTGTAGCGCTACAACGCGCGATTCGTATTAGTCGGAGCTTCAATGCGAGCACCGAATATCGAATGAGAAAAAAAAAATAATTTTTTTGAGATTTTACTAAACTGTTATCTTTGCAAATAATATATTATTATTTGAATGTAATTTTAAAAGAAAAAGAATATGATTCAAATATGAAATATAGTTTAAATAGAGTCATTTTTATATAATATACAAATTAAGATATGATTTGAAAAGGAAAAATATAGTAAAAGTGAAATTGAGAAAAAGGTGAAAACAGGATTTTAATGATTTTCAAATTAACTTCAATTTATATGCCAAAAATATTCTCAAGGCCAAATGAAGACTTGGATTGAAGCGAGATTTTGCAGAGAGAAAATTAATTACCTTAGCAGCACCAATAGCTCCAGACCACCAGCAGCTCATCTTTTGGTATTTCCGATTTGGGATGAAGTCCAATCACCGTGATTGTTGGAGGAAGCTTTAGGAAATGGTGGGAATATAAAAAGAAACTGAGTCAGATCTGTCAGGACGAAAATATCTTTTATGGAAGGGAGTAAGGAGGTTTAATCATGAAAATTAAAAATATATTTATTTTATTTAATAGTTTTAAAGTTAAAAATATAAGTAAAATGGTAATTAACAATAGTATTTTTCAAAAATATTTTAGATTTTTAAGATTTTCTTTTATAAAGTACTCTCTCCGTTTCATTTTAGTTGATTTTTTTTTAAATATTTGTTTTAATGTAGTTGTCCCTCTAATGAAATCTAAGAGGATTTTATTATATTCTTCCAATACTACCCTTAACATTAAATGGCTAAATAAAATGTATTTACTTAAATTTATATCTTCAAAGCATAATTTTTTTTTTTTTGATAATAAATGAAATTTTTATTTATACCAAAGTGAGTTTTTACAAACCAGGCTTGAGCTGACCTCTTGCCTCACAGAATTATAAAAACAAAAAATAGTTTTGCTACTACTTCCTATCTATTACATCATTCAATCATTCAATACAAGCTGCTATGGGACGTTGTTCAACTGCAATAATAGAGCTTGCCATTTCGGTTTTCGTCTGCCAGTGATGTGTATGTGCACTGCAATCTCCTTGAATAGCTTTTCAGCATTGAATATGCTTGTTTGGAATCTAAGATGGTTTCTTTCCCTCCAAATTATTGCAACCAACATCCCAAATACACAACTGATAATAACCCCCATTGCTGACTTCTTTTTTGCCCAGTTAGAGGCCCATTGAATCTCTTCTGTCCAGCCACCCAAAGTTCTCTGTATACTGAGCCATTTCAACAGTTTTTGCCACAAGCTATGTGTTACTTTGCAACCAAAATATAGGTGGTCTAGTGTTTCAACCTGTGAGTCACAAAAGATACATGTTTGGGGCGCATGAATACTAAATTTTAACAATCTATCTATTGTAGCAAGTTTTGTTTTGATAGCTAGCCATAGAATGAACTTATGCTGAGGATGAATGCTCTGTTGGAGTACTAAGCTCTTCCATGGTACCTTTTGATATTGGGGTAAAAACTGAGTATAGACTTTCTTGATGTTGAATTTGTCGTTAACAACCATTTCATGAAGTTTAGTTGCGAGATCACCCTGCAAACTTAAGCACTGTATGATGTATGTCCTTGCTGCCAGTATTTTCCTTACCACCCAAGTGGCATTTGCTGGGATAGTGCATGTCTCTGTTCCTTCAGTCTTTAGATAGTACTCTTGGACCCATTTTATCCAAAGAGAATCTTTCTTCTCAGTGACTGCCCATAGTAGTTTCAAGATTGTTTCCTTATTCCACAGTCTGATATTCTGTATGTTCAACCCTCCTGCACCTAAGGGAATGCAGATGTTGTCCCAAAATACCAAGGATTTTTGAGAGACTTCTGTGGAACCTGTCCAAAGAAATGTCCTGCTGATGGCTTCAATCATCTTAAGGATTTTTTTAGGAAGTACAAAAATTTGAGCCCAAAATATCTGAATGTTGAAGAGCACTGCTTTGATTAATTGAACCCTGCTAGCATAAGATAACAACTTAGCAATCCAACAACTAATTCTTCCTGTTATTCTCTCTACCAGTGGTAAGCATTAACCCCCTGTGAGTTTCTTTGATGACAGAGAGACTCCCAGATATCTGAAAGTCCACTTCCCTTCACCATACCCAAGTTCCTGTAGTAGTTCCTATTTCAGCTGGGGTTTGACCCCTGACATATAGATGGAGATCTTATCAGGATTTGCCTGGAGGCCTGATACAGCTGAAAATTTATCAAAAGCTTCCTGTAACAACCTCACAAACTTTATCTCTGCCTTACATAACATTAGAAGGTCATCTGCATAACTGATGTGAACCACCTCAAGTTTTTTACATCTGGTTTGGTGTTTGAAATCCTTATGTTGTTGTACTAACTAGAGCTCTCTATACAGATATTCCATTGCTATGACAAAAAGATAAACGGACATAGGGTCCCCTTGTCTTATCCCTCTCCTCCCCTAAAAAGGTTTTGCTAATCCTCCATTGATAACTAGGGAGTAAGAGACAAAAGTGACACACTCCATGATTTAAGTGATGAATTTACTGGGAAATCCTAACTCAGCTAGGAGTGTCTTCAGGAAACCCCATTTAATGGAATCATAAGCCTTCCTAAGATCTACTTTCATAGCACATCTTGGGGACAATTCTTTCCTATTGTACCATTTAAATATTTCATGGCTAAACAGGATGTTGTCTACAATACTTCTACTTTCTATAAAAGTTGATTGGGAAGGGTTCACAATATGTCTGACAATATTCTTCAGTCTATTAGTAAGAATTCTGGTAATGATTTTATAGATAGTAGTGCAATAACTCGTAAGCCTTTTTCCCATTTTGATTTTCTCAGAAAAATGGTCGAATCTTCTAGAAGGTGTTGAGGTGTCATCCCAAACGGCTGATTTGTATGAATTCGTACAGTTACAACTGATTATTCTTATCCCCTTTTTAAAATTCAAAATTACCCTTTACAAAAACCCCAAAATACCCCCCAATTTTCCTAATTCCACATCGGTGGAGCTAAAAAAAGGACCCTATTTTGTTCTCTATATAAAGGTCTCACTATTGACCAAAAAGGGCAAGTCTCAGAAGGTCAAAAAAGTCATTTTGAAAAAAAACTAGTATATTTTTGTTTGAGTATAAAATTTTCTTCTTCCCAAGGAAGGTTGGGGGCAGCTCGGAGCTTTCGGAGTTGCGGAAGAATCCTCCGGTGGTGATAGAGTCCAGTGTTAGCTCGTTGCCCCTTTTTACTGCTCCAGAAGAGGTGAATATACTCTTATTCTTTTAATTTCGTCACTTTCTGCTTCATCCCCATTTTTCTCCGTAGAACTAGTTAATATTTTCATCGTAATCGTGAATGAGGCTGGAGTTTGTTGTCGTAGAAGCCATTGATGGCCTTAGGACTTGTTTGTGATTGTTGTGGTTATGTTATTTTTCTGAATCAGTATTACATCGTAGTTTTCAATTTGGCTTCCTGGAATAAGTTCCATATTTCATGTTGATTATGTTGATTAGCCATTCTTTTATGAAGCAGTGTATATATATATCGATGAATGCCTTGAATAACGAAGCAGTGTGTATACATATCATTGAATGCCTTGAATAAGCTCCTTGTTTCGTTGATTGTGTTGATTAGCCATCATTTTTATATCATGAAGCAGCGTATATACATATCGCTGAATCTCTGCTTTATCTTGTTTAGTTTTCTATCATGATTTAATAATCTCTATGGTGAAAGTCTAAGCCTCAGCTTATTTAATGAACGTGGAAGACAATCTCTTTGACTTATTCCTCGTCGTTTCGATCTCGAGTCTAATGCCTAATCTATATTTAATCCTATTTTCAAAAACGCTGCAGTATCAAAAACTTCTGTGTGGGTATAGTTTGATGGGTGTATGACCTATATTATAGAAAAAGGTTTTCCTGTGTATATGCTGTGGTGTAGTATATATTTTCAATGAGTTAAATTGTGTGTGTGCACCATGCTCTCTGGAAAGTGAATCAGACAAATTCTTGAACTTGTTTACAAATACTTTTAGAATTCTCATGTGGCAGAATAGTATGTGCACATCACATATGACCACTTTTCCATAAATGCATACCATTTTAATGATTTATTTGTGAGCTAATCTTTTTAAACACATATACTTTTTGCCAATAAGGTGTAGATTCCTTTACTGTTTTAGACATCTTGTGCCTCTCCTCAAAATTGGTTAATCATATTGCATTCGATCTAAATTCTTGAACTTGTTTGGATTAATTTATCATTTTGCATTCGATTCAATTTTTGAAATTGTTCCAGGGATAGGTTAATTGTCTTTTTATTAGATAAATTGCATTGCTTCATATCATGGCTTACTATTATCCTTGTGCGCGAAAATGCTCTTTTAATAACATTACTGGTCTTCAAGTACTGATCTTTGAACACGTATTACTTACTTTATTTTTCTTTTTTTTTCGCATATGGATACGCTCGGGTCCTACTTGAACTCCCCATTTTCCTTTGCCTGCCCATTATGGGCCATTAAGGCCCATTTAATCCCGAGTCGGACTCGAAGGAGTAAATTCAATATCAACCTCGTAGCACAGGGATACAAGAAGATAGAAGAAAAAGAAAATGGGTTGGAACCCATCAGCAAAGTAGCTCAGAGACTCAAAAGTCTCATTTGTTCTTTTGTTTATTTATTTATTTATTATTATCGTTATTTTATTTTATTTTATTTATTTATTCATTTGGGCCTAGAATCCAAAGTTGTACTTAATACAGGTGGAGTAAGATTCGAGTCAAAGGCTCAAAAACTAGATTAGGACAGGTGAAATGGGTCAAATGCCCAATTAGCCTAGGACAGGTTTTGTTGGTTTGGGCCCAATGGCCTAAATTGTTTACTTTCTTCTCCTTTTCCCCGTTTATGTGTTTACTTGCTTATTTCATTTGTGTAGACTTAGTTAAAATCCCTATTAGGTCATCTAAAACTGTTTTTACAGAATCTTTTTTCTAAAAAATCAATCACTTTTCAACAAATTAATCTTTTAGAAGTTAATCAAAGACAATTTTCAAACAGTTCGGATAACCGCAAGTTAGTGGACGTTTTAGGTGCCTAACACCTTCCTAAAATGCTAATAGGAACCACTTACTCAGAATCTTTTAACTTAAACGATTTTCCTCTTTTGAATCGTTTGAAGTACTCTCTAAAGGTTTCTTAATTCCTTTTCAAAATTAAGTGGCAACTCTTCTAAAAAAGTCAAAATTTCTCCGTAAAACAGAAATGGCAACTCTGTTGGGGATATTTAATTAGGTTCTAACCAAATGTTTGATTTCGTCTTTTGATTAACTGTTTATGTGTTTGTATATTTCGATTCTATAAAGTTTAACTATCGCATCTCATGGCATATTCCTGCGTTATTTAAACTGTTTTGTGGTTTCGTGGATGTCCCGGCCCCTGTTGTTCAATTCCAAAAATGTGTTGGAAATACGAACGAATTATTAGCACGTGAGTCATCTGATGGCTGTTCGTATTTTCAAACTCAAGTTATCCTCTTGAGAACCAGTGTTCAAACCCACTCTAGACACCTAGGATAGAACGAAACCAAAAACCTATTTTAGGCATGAGCCTAGGATGACCCAGTACTCGAGCGGGGTATTGGGCCCATTAGAAAACCTACCCTGTGTCTATTGACCCCGAGTCAATTATAGACGAACCATATTTATGTGTGGAAGAAAATATTTGCTTGTCTAATTCAATTCATTATCCTTTGGGGGTCGGGAAAAAACTTGATTTCTTACTTCCGTTAGAAGAATTAAAGCAAGTTAAGCAAGAAATTGATCGATTTGGGAGGTTGCATCTAAGGCATAGTTTGAACGTCAACGGATGTCACCAATATAAGAAATAGACGAAGCTAAGAAGGCGAAGGCTGATAGAAGAAGCACCCAGGAGTTAGTATTTTCTATCCCCTGTGTGGGAATGTGTCTTCTTTTATGTTATTTCCTTTTCCCTAAAGATTGTATCCCTCTTTTGTTATCTTTTGTAGGCATTTATGCCCTTTTAGTGTCTATAAAAGTTGGGGGATAATGGATTGACCTTAACCAAGCATATATTTTTCTTCAAAAATCGTTAGGCTCAAACCCTTGGCTCAAAAGGGTCACCCCAGTTAGGATACGCATTATTATAATGTTTTTATATGATATAACTGTATTATGTGTTTATGTGCATTTATTTGGATCAAAGACAAGTTTATCCGCTATGCTCCTATGGATGAATTTGGCTATGACACAAACGACTCTACGTGGCTATTTCTTGTCAGGTTCTTGCATTGCTTATCACATGTGGAAACTAACACATTTGCTTTTGAGTTGTTTTACTTTACAGATAATAGAAAACTACTCCGTGTTGAAATCAGCTGGCAGAACATCCCTACTTCACCCGGTCAAAAGCGCACAAAATCCCATCCTCTGACCATCATTCAAAAATGACTGGAAATGACGAAGAAAATACATTGACCATCAGGGATAATGTAATAGCGGAACAGAGTGAGATGATTACGAAACTCGAAAGAAAGTTAGAAATGCTTTAGGAGGAGATAAATCGCACTCAAGATTTGGATAACCTGGCCATCACCGTCAATGCCCCCACTCCAGGAGGACACGGGACTCTACTCCAAATTCCTTCTCTCAGTACACCTATTCTCGAGAATTAGCCAAATAACATATTGTCTATCTCCGCTCCTCCATTTGTCCAAAACACCATTTGTGAAAATAATCCAGATGCCTACCATCCACAAAATCTATCTCTAACCCCACAAAACCCATCTCCAAATCCATTCCCAAATCCCCATAACATATTTTCAAATCAAGAAAATTCATTCCCAAATCCACAAGATTCACTCCTAAACCCGCAAAATCCATCAAATATATCCCCGAATCCACCAAATTCATTTCCAAATCCACAAAATCCTTCTCAGATTCCACCAAGCTACTCGCAAATTCAACAGAACCTTTCCAATTTCCAAAATGTCCTCTCCATCTACCAACTAACTTCTTTTTATCTGCAAAATCAAGCCTTCCTTCCAAATCCTTCTCATGCCATCATATCCCCTGACATCTATAATTCCCTTCCTAATCTTGAGGTGGACCATTATAAAGAAAAGGAAAAAGAGTGGAGGATCGAGCATGAACTAAAATTGCTAGCTATGAATGAACAGATTATGAGGATCAAAGAATCTCATAGAGGGAGGGACCACGATGGTTTAGGGTATGATGATTTATGTGTTCACCCTAGAATAGATTTACTAGAAGGGTATAAGGTCCCTAAATTTGAAGTGTTCGATGGCACCGAAAATCCAATGGTCTATCTGAGAAGGTATTGTGATCAAATGGTGGGGGTAGGGAAAAATGAAGAATTATTGATGCGTTTGTTCAGCTGGAGTTTAAGTGGTGAAGCCTTAGAATGGTTCATGAATCAGGAACTGAAAAGATGGACAGGTTGGAAGGCATTGGCCAAGGGTTTCATTGACAGGTTCACGTTTAACATTGAGATAGTCCCTGACCGATACTTACTAGACCGGATCAAACAGAAGTATAATGAGTGTTTTCGAGACTACGTCTTTCATTGGAGAAAAGAAGCTGGTAAAGTACAACCTCCCATGTCTAAGGAAGAAATGGTATCGATTTTCTCTCGTGCACAGGAAGAAGAATTTTATACCAGGATGGTATCCGTGATCCGAGCAACTTTCACAGATTTAGTAAAGATTGGGGAATCGTTAGAGGAAGGCATTCGAACAGGAAAAATTGCCAAAACCCCAACATCATCTGAATTTTCTGTATTCTCGAAAAATAAAAGAGAGGATGTGACTGCGGTCTCTACTAATTTTGTTGATAAGTTAAAAAGGAAATTCAAGCCTAGGAATATTCTTTCCTCATCATCCTCACCAAGTTTTCAGCCTGTATTCTACGCTCAACCCCAATGTCAAGCTCTAATTCCAAATATTTTACCCCAGTGCCAAGTTCCACAACCAAATTATCAGCCTCATACTCAAGCTACTCTTCTAAATAACCAAATAAACGTCCAAATGTCTCCAAACTATCATCAAGTACCTCCTCCTTCTAATCAAAATAGTATAACCACCCACGTGTAAACCTTGAAAAGAAGTCTCCTAGAAAATTCACTCCATTAGCTGAAAGTCATACCCAACTCTTCAGAAGATTGATGAAAGCTAGTTATTTGCAACTGATCCAGCCAAAGCCTATCAATCTCAACTCCCAATTTTATCATGCCAATCAAAATTGTGCCTATCATTCAGGAGTTGCGGGGCACAGTACCGAGGATTGTATTAACTTGAAACATAAGATCCAAGATTTGATCGATCAGAAGGTCATGACACTTCAGTCGCTGACACCAAATATTAACAGTAATCCATTGCCTAACCATGGGGGACCTAAGGTTAACATGATTGAAATAGAGCATGAATGGGCGTCTAGCAAGGCTATCATTAAGGTAAATTCAGAAGGACTCAAAAGAACAGAAGAGGTGGAGAAGATAGAGAAAGTTGTGGCCGCCTTAAGTAAGGATTTGGAAGGAATTATTAAGCCTGTTATGGTCCCAGAAAAAGTATTTAAGCATAGAATAGAGTACCAACCAAGAAAGGAAGATGAGATTGAATATAATTCAAAGGATAGTCTATTTAGGCCCTTGCCGCTCTTGTACCAGTCATTTCCCGTACATAAGATGTCAAACAATGATGGTCTTGGGGATGGGATAAGAGATCTGTTCGAAGGATGCAATGCTCTACCATATGATTTTCTAAAGTTCGGTGGGGTGAAAAAGATTGCACCAGGAGAGGCCTTGCAAAAATGGACCTCCACTCATAACCTATCACCCATCATGGTAGATGAAAGGGAAATTACTAATAGTTTTTAAAATCGGTGATGATTCGGAGGAGGCCCCGTGATTCACCCTTTTATGTCTTAAATTTTTATTTTCTGTTTTACAACTTTAAAAAAGGCATGGGCCCATATTTGTGTGGGTCATGAGCCATAGTTTTTATTTATTTTCCAAAAGGTCTCCCTTTATTTAAGAAGTTATTTTTTAAAAATATGATTATCTAGCATGGTTTATTTTGCTAGCAATAATTTTAAAACCTGCCAATGTCATGTCATGTCAAGGGTTAGACGAACAAAGCTAAGGAAATAATGATGAACAAAAAAAGGTGATGAGGAACAATTAGTTGAAGGTATAGAGGAATGTCAAAATCAAAAGAAGCCCAACCTGGAGGAGCCCTAATCCTACCGGAGATGGATGGTCAAGAGTGGACCAAACCAATCAATTCTGATGCGCTAAAGAGATATTATGCTTGAAAGATGTTATAGTTTTTGTGTTTCCTTAGTTTACTTGTAATCTCCTTTGTAATAATGTTGTTTTCTAGTGTGTAATTTCCTAGAACCTCTTTCCTTTTATGTACAAACTACGTTTGACCTGAATTCCCAACAAAGGGATACGTAGGCGGCCTATATGTCGGCTTTGGTCAACCCCTTAGAAAAATTTATCCTTTCTTTTTTATGTATGAACTATGTGATGACCTGAATTCCCAACAAAAAGGATGCGTAGACGGCCTATGTCAGCTTCGGTCAACCCATTAGATTTTTCTATATATCCTTAGCATAGTCCTGAACTACATTTGACCTGATTTCTACTTCAACGGGATACGTAGGTGCCCCAACAGCTCAGTCATTAACCCCAGGAAATGGAAACTAGGGCAGAATTTTTGAGAAGAAATCTCAAAAATTCGCAAGAGAAGATCAACATCCAACAAAGAGAATGAAGATCAGCAAAGACTCCAGATCCACTTGAGATGATATCATCTCAGACTACTTTAACTGGGCAGAAATTTTGAGGGAGGCCTCAAAATTTCCACCAAATACTGGAATATATTTCAAATTCCCCGGCACCAGAGGTTAAAGCCAAGCTTTTGAAGCCACCAACTGTGAAAAAGTCTAGGTAGACTCAATTTCTGGCTATGACAAAAACTATTTGACGAACCCTCCAACAATGATCATGAGTTTTGGAAATCATCTTCAGATATAGTCAAAACCACGAGAAAGACGTTCGTTGAGCTAGTACTTAACATGACTGACAGAGATTTTCTAAAGCATTTATAGATACTTTCAAACTATTTGCTAAAAATAAGACTACTTTTGAAAAAAAAATCTTTACAAATCTTTTACATAGTGATTGCCTTGGCGTCTATGGGAGCAGGGACCCAGGGTGGAGGTACCAATATGATGGGACACCTGAAAGATGATGAGGAGAAAATCAAGGATCAAAGAAGGTCAACACGGAGTAGTTTTATTCAAACTAATCATTTCTCTGTGGATGCAGGGATTGATACACAACAATGAGCGTTTCTTTCAAAATATCCCCAAGCAAGTCGGGAGCCATGCCAGAGCATATAATGCTTAAGAGCGGTACTTTTGGTAGCCCAAAAACGGGCTCAACACCCATTTATCAATGACCTTTTGAATTGTCCATCTCATTTCTTGAGATCATGGAAGACAAACAAAGGCGTCTTCTTTTCTTTACAAACATGGTATTTAGAATTTTTCTCAAAAGATGATCACTAGCAAAAGTGACTTTGTTTCTACTAATTGTCTATATTGAGTACAGGTACATGTAGAAAGCAAGACATAGACAAACAAACTCAGGTAAAATTGTTTTCAAATCGCCAAGAGGGCCATTCATATCATTTCCAAGAGGGATATTGCATATTATTGCCAAAAGGGCCATTTCATATCATTGCCAAGAGAGCCATTTCATATCATTGCCAAGAGGGCCACTTCATATCATTGCCAAAAGGGCCATTCATATCCTCGCCGAGTGGACCATTACATATTATTGCCAAGAGGGCCATTTAATATATGTTGACACGCAAGACATAAACGCTGGCGTCGAGTATATCATTATCATTACTGTTGACACACTAGAAAAAAATGCTGGCATCAAGGATATCTCATATTTTTATGAATCAATATCTGAATATATCAAGAGAACGTGATTTGAAGGGACGCCTTTAAGTCGATATCTAAAGACGAGCGATATATGAGATTTCCTTGAGGGTCATCTATAAGTCATATTATTTGAAATAGGATAGTGTGCAAGATCACCTATGAATTGATAGCCTATAGGTCATCCGTAAGCCACAATAACATTCTAACCGGATAGTGTGCAAGATCACCCAAAAATTGATAGTCTGAAGGTTATCCATAAGTCGCAACTAAATCCTTACCGGATAATATGTGAGATTATCAAATTGATAAGTCCAAGGGTTCTCTATAATCTGTGTCATATCCAAGATCGATTATGTACAGGATTACCTAAGGACTAATAATTTGAGAGATATCTATAAGTCATATTGTATCTAAAGTTGGATGATGTGCAGGAACACTTGAAAGTTAGCGATTGGAGGGGTACTTGTAAGCCATCTCTTATCCAAGGTCAGATAATTTGTAGGATTACCTAAAAGCTAGCAATTCAAAGGATATCTGTAAGTCGCCTCGTATCCAAACATCAAATAATGCGCAAGATTATCCAAAAATTGACAATTTAAGGGAAATTTATAAATCAAACATCGGCTATAACCGAAGAGGTTATTATTCCACATACAACAAGTGATATAGGTAACCAAAAGGGTAGCCACACTAGCACAAGATTACATGGTTTTAGGGACCGTTCTGCATAAAGTATTGCTGGTGTCCAAAAGGGCCACCCCACTTTGAAGACATATTCAACCAATAAATGACATAATTATACAACAACCAAGAGGGTTGTTGTGTTTGTTATTGCTAGTTAGTTCATTCCAAATAGGTACATGAAAAGATGATTCCATTTTTCAGGCCATAACTTTCAGGATATTCTGGTTTCCGCTTCACCTTCGAGATATTTCTAAACTCATATTGAGGGTAGTCTTCCCTTTATTTCAAATTCGAGTGATGGGACACCTAAAGTTTTGGAAATTATGTCTAGGTAAGTTCATGTTTAAGAGGTTACAAGCTTCTTTTCCATAACTCATTGACTTATCACTCATCCCGAGCCAAAGATCGTCTGAAATAAAGATCATCTTTTCTACCGATTGAGTCGAACTACAAGCAGTCTGATTTCCTGAGTTTCAGGGATATGTAGGCTGGGCTCTAGGTTGAAAACTTGACTGCATTCCAACCTCCCCTCAAATCCCTCTATTCTCCACTTTTTCGATTTCATCAAAAACTCTAAAACCAAGATAGCTGGTGAATCCTCTTGAAAATCGTGATTAAAATCAAGCTTTATGACATACAAGTGGCCTGAATTCTCATGTAACCTAAGATATGTAGGAAACTTGATACCGAAGTTCGGCCATAACTCCATGAAACTCGTGCGAAAAATCAACCTCTTTCAGATTCAAATTTATGGTCGGACAAAAATTAGGAGCGTCAACCTCCTTTTGCCCAGGGTTACTTGCATCCACCCTACCCAAAGGGAGGGGACTGTTATTGACACCTAATTTTTTTCCCTCCACAACTACGTTAAATCTCGAGTTTCTTTGATTTTCAAATAAAATCACAACAGTTAGTTTTTCCAAATAAATGCATTTTTAAATATGCATTTGGTCTAAATTTGTTATTTAAGTGATAATTATATATTTTTGTATTTACATATACGAGATTGTATAAATGATGTCATTTAAATGAACACTCATCAATATAAAATTTTAATTAAGGATAATCTTTGAAAATAAATGTAATGATCAAAATCTTGATTTAAATATAATTTATTCTTAAAAATAATTTATTTGAATAAATATGTGCTTGATTTTATCGAATCTAGAAGCTCGGGGTTAAAGAAGATATTAAATTCATTTTGAATTTTGACTTAATCTAACCAATCTATTAGAGTTGGCCATAATTGAAATCAAATTGACCACAATCGCGATGCAATTGGCCAATTAATTTTCAACTTGGCCAAAACTTAAATGAATTGGCTAAATTCTCAAATTATATAATCCATCCAATTTTTAACTCAACTTCAGCAGTCGATTTCTTTTTCTTTCAAATGTTGCTAACCCATATCAACCCAATTGCTCAACCATGCCCAAAATAATAAAATGACCCGACCCACTATCAATAAATCCCCTTTCTCCTCTAATCAACAAGAACAATTCTCCCTCAAACAACACGATAGAAAAATTGCGACAAAACTTTTCCAAATTGCGAACAAAACAGCAACAGCTTTTAGTGATCTCAACAATAACCCAAAAACCAAAAACCCAGTCTGTGACCCATTTTAAACCAACAATAACTCATAAGCCTTTTTACCTCTTTGATTTTCTCAGAAAAATGGCCGAATCTTCTAGGTGTTGAGGTGTCATCTCAAACGGCTGATTTGTATGAATTCGTACAATTACAACTGATTATTCTTATCCCCTTTTCAAAATTCAAAATTACCCTTTACAAAAACCCTAAAATACCTCTCAATTTTCCTAATCCAACATTGGTGGAGCTCAAAAAAGGACCCTATTTTGTTCTCTATATAAAGGTCTCACTATTGAGCAAAAATGACAAGTCTTAGAAGGTGAAAAGAGCCATTTTGAGCAAAAACTAGTAAATTTTTGTTTGAGTATAAAATTTTCTTCTTCCCAAGGAAGGTTGGGGACGGCTAGGAGCTTTTGGAGTCACGAAAGAATCCTCCGGTGGTATAGAGTCCAGTGTTAGCTCGTTGGCCCATTTTGCTGCCCCAAAAGAGGTGAATATACTCTTATTCTCTTAATTTCATCACTTTCTGCTTTATCCCCATTTTTCTCCGTAGAACTAGTTAATATTTTAATATTAATCATGAATGAGGCTGGAGTTTGTTACCGTAGAAGCCGTTGATTGCCTTAGGATTTGTTTATGATCGTTGTGGTTGTGTTATTTTGCTAAATCAGTACTACGTCATAGTTTTAAATTTGGCTGCCTGGAATAAGTTCCATGTTTTGTGTTGATTAGCCATTCTTTTACGAAGCAGTGTATATACATATTGTTGAATGCCTTGAATTACGAAGCAGTGTATATATATATCATTGAATGCCTTGAATAAACTCTCTATTTTGTGTTGATTGTGTTGATTAGCCATCATTTTATATCATGAAGCAGCGTATATACATATCTCTGAATCCCTGCCTTATCTTGTTTAGTTTGCTATCATGATTTAATAATCTCTGTGGTGAAAGTCTAAGCCTCAGCTTATTTAATGAACATTGAAGACAATCTCTTTGACTTATTCCTCGTCGTCTCGATCTCGAGTCTAATGCCTAATATATATTAATCCTATTTGCAAAAACGCTACAGTATCGAAAACTTCTGTGTGGGTATAGTTTGATGGGTGTATGATCTATATTATAGAAAAAGGTTTCCCTGTGTATATGTTGTGGTGTAGTATATGAATTAAATTGCGTGTGTGCATCATGCTCTCTGGAAAGTGATCAGACAAATTCTTGAACTTGTTTACAAATACTTTTAGAATTCTCATGTGGCAGAATAGTATGTGCACATCACATACGACCACTTTTCCATAAATGCATACCATTTTGATGATTCATTTGTGAGATAATATTTTTAAACACGTATACTTTTTGACAATAAGGTGTAGATTCCCTTACTGTATTAGACATCTTGTGCCTTTCCTCAAAATTGGTTAATCATATTCCATTCGATCTAAATTCTTGAACTTGTTTGGACTAATTTATCATGTTGCATTCGATTCAATTCTCAAAATTGTTCCAGGGATAAATTAATTGTATTTTCATTAGATAAATTGCACCGCTTTATATCATGGCTTACTATTATCCTTGTGCGTGAAATGCTCTTTTAATGACATTATTGGTCTTCAAGTACTGATCTTTGAACACGTATTACTTACTTTATTTTTCTTTTTTCT
This sequence comes from Capsicum annuum, assembly GCF_002878395.1. Lineage (NCBI taxonomy): Eukaryota > Viridiplantae > Streptophyta > Magnoliopsida > Solanales > Solanaceae > Capsicum > Capsicum annuum. Next base: position 1,288,602 of record NW_025816940.1, on the reverse strand, counting down.
TTTGCATATGGATACGCTCGGGTCCTACTTGAACTCCCCCTTTTCCTTTGCATGCCCATTATGGGCCATTGAGGCCCATTTAATCTCGAGTCGGTCTTGAAAGAGTAAATTCAATGTCAATCTCATAGCACAGTGATACAAGAAGATAAAAGAAAAAGAAAATGGGTTGGAACCCATCGGTAAAGTAGCTCAGAGGCTCAAAAGTCTCATTTGTTCTTTTATTTATTTATTTACTGTTGTCATTATTTTATTTTAATTATTTATTCATTCGGGCCTAGAAGCCAAAGTTGTACTTAATACAGGTGGAGCAAGATTCAAGTAAAAGGCTGAAAAACTAGATTAGGACAGGTGAAATGGGTCGAAGGCCCAATTAGCCTAGGACAGGTTTTGTTGGTTTGGGCCTAATGGCCTAAATCGTTTACTTTCTCCTCTCTTTCTCCATTTATGTGTTTGCTTAGTTATTTTATTTGTGTAGACTTAGTTAAAATCCCTATTAGGTCGTCTAAAACTATTTTTACACGAATCTTTTTTCTAAAAAATCAATCACTTTTCAACAAATTAATATTTTAGAAGTTAATCAAAGACGATTTTCAAACAGTCTGGATAACCATAAGTTAGCGGACGTTTTAGGTGCCTAACACCTTCCTAAAATGTTAATAGGAACCAGTTACTCAAAATCTCTTAACTTAAATGATTTTTCTATTTTTAATAATTTGAAGTACTCTCTAAAGGTTTCTTAATTCCTTTTCAAAATTAAGTGGCGACTCTTCTCAAAAAGTCAAAATTTCTTCGCAAAACAGCAAGTATTATATCTAGTTTGACTATAGACCAACTTATTTTAGATAATTCTTCTGGATAACTATCAATACCTGGAGCTTTGTCCAGTGGCATTCTTTTCACTACTACATATATTTCCTGCCCTGTGACAGGGCTGATTAACTTGCACTTCTATTCATAAGAGAGATATGTGCCGCTTCTAATCACTGTAATGTTTGGTCATGGTAGTTGGTCTGCAGCTGTTCCCATATGATTAGAAAAGAACTTAATGAACTCAACTTCTACCAATACAAGGTCCTCTAGCTCAGGACTACTCTAGCTTATTACCAGCATCATCATATATAGAAATTATAGAGTTCCTGTTGGTTCTAAGCTTCAGTTGAGCATGAAAATAACTTGTATTAGTATCTCCATCATCAATCCAATTTACTCTGGCTTTTTGTGTGTAGACCTGTTCCTCTATATCATTCCATTTTTTGACTTCAGTCAGCCAAGCTCTTTCTTGTTCAATCAGAGAGGAGCATACTGGGTGGTCAATGAGTTTGGTTTGTGTGAGCTCTAGGTTTATTCAAGCCTGTTAAAGCTTCTAGCTATACAAGGCTATATGATTATTCAACCCCTTCAACTCTTTTTGCAGTGCTTTCATCTTGCTCCATAATATATATTCTTTTGGTCCATGTACCCTGGTATGCCAAGCCCTTTCCAGGATCCTACCAAAATCAGGGTGCTTCAGCACAGTCATGTACAGCTTGAATGGTTTTGGGACAGATTTTGGTCATGGAATCATAGCAATAAGTATTGGGGAGTGTTCTGATACTTCTGCAGGCAAGAACTCTACCTCAATATGCCCATTTTAGCTAGCCACTGTGAGTTTCCAAATGCCCAGTCTATTTTGGAGTATACTCTATTGCCAGCTTTCTGTCTATTACTAAAAGTATAGTAACAACCTTTAGATTTGAGTATTGTGAGACTAAAAGTATCAATGCGGGTTTGAAACTTATCAACTTCATGTGGGAGAATAGGAGAACCAATCCTATCTTCAGTTGTCAAGACATTATTGAAATCTCTACACAACAACCAATTCTCTGCAATGTTGCTCCCCAGCTAAACCAATTCATGCCATAATATTTCTCTATTTTGACCTTCATTCTTAGCATATACTATGGTGAGGTAAGCCTGAAATTTACTTTCTGGGATTTCAACTTTGCAATGTATAAACTATTCATGTAGCATCTCAACCTGAACTTTGACATTTGTGCTCCAAATTAGCCACACCCTACCATTGTATGCCATAAGATAGTTGCAGCAGTAATTCCATCCACTAGCAATCTTCTTTATAATTCCTTGTGCTTTATTTTCTTTGACCCTTATTTCCAAGATTCCCATGACCTCCACCTTATTCTTCTGCAGAAAGAGTTTCAGCTCTTTTTGTTTTAAGGGCTAATTCAGCCCTCTTATGTTTCAAGTTGAGATTGTCATAGAGGTTTTTGTTGCACCTCCATAGCCTCAACAAAGTTAGTATCAATATTTTGTAAGATAGCAAACCTGTTTTGCGACATACTAGTACTAGTTGCTGCTTCATTCACTGTGTGCACCCTAAGAAATTGTATATGATCCTTGATTATCTGTGTGTCTGCTACCTCTTTACCCTTCTGATTCTTCTGGACTTCTTTCTCATCTGGGTTTGCAGCTTTTATTGTCCATTCTTGTCTCACAACAGACTCTGTTGGCTTAGTTTTCTTGCGTCTTCTACGCCTCTTTTTCACTACCTGTAATCGTTGCTCCTCCATGGTATCTTCCTTCTTCCAACAGTCAATGGTATTGTGACCAAATTTCAAGCAATCTACACAAAACTTGGGCCTCCAATCATACTCTGCATCTTGTTGGAAGCTACTAACAGGGGTGATTAGTTTAATAGTATTCAATAGTGGTTGAGCAACATCCACTTCAATCAGGATTCTAGCATAAGATATACGATTTATGTTGGCTTTGAATAAATTTGTGTAAAGGGGCCTCCCTACTGCACTTGCAACTTTGCTTAGTGCTTCAATCGACCAATATCCCCACAGGTAGCCCAGTAAAGGTTACCCATAATGGAATCATTGTAATATAGTCGGGATTAAATATAAAGTTTACCTCCCAGTCATGGATCACAAATGGCTTATTGTGGAAAGTATACGGGCCTGCTTGCTTTACCTTCTCACAATCTTCCATTGTCTCAAATCAAAAAATGAAGTACCTCTCATCATGTTGTAATATCTAAGGTTTCTAAGCAAATTTCCAAGTATGTGAGATGTAGGTTTCCATTATTTTTAGATAAGGTGTGTCACCGATGACATATCTAATAATGGTCGTCTTCCAATATTCCTCTTGTTCCTTGAGGTTTGCCGCCTTGATGTTGACAATTACTTTCCCCTTTTTAGTGCATGGTGGAACATAGGACAACGCTTTACCCCTTTGTCCAGCTCTATTCTCTTGACTCTCAGTATTATTTACCGGAGTTGGTTGGGTTGTTCTGGCTTTTGAAAATTGCAATCGTCTAGCTGCCTGCACCGTTGTCGAGACCCCAAAGGATTGCAAGTGAAGTGAACTTTGTGATTCCGAGTCCGATTAACCCTCATCTTTTTCTTCCAAAATAGATTGGATCTGTGGTGGAATAAAGCTACCAAAGGTGAGCGAGCGTAGGTGTGAGCTCAAGCCCTCCTCCAGTGTTATCATCTTGTCCGCCACAGTGTGTTTGTCGGTGTTTCTACATCGGGGCATGGTATTTTTCGTTGTCAGTGCACATTAGCAAAACCTAGCTAAAGCATAATTAATAAAACTAATTTGGTAAATACACCCCTAATTAATATTTTTTTAATGGGTGTATCAAGTCCATAGGGGCCAACTAATATAAATTGAGGGAGTAATAGAAAAAATTGAGTCCAAAAAAGTGAAAACGTCTCAAGAAGTATTTTTCAAAAAATAAAAAATTATGAAAATGTATTGTGGTTTTTTAAAAAATTTTCATGATCAAACAAGTATTTCAAAATAAAATAAAAACATTTTATGAAATATTGTGAATAATATTTATGGTCAAACACCTACTAGGTCACTACCATTCTCATTTTGAGATTGATTTTTTTTGGAATTTTTAAGTTGGTGCCACAGTCTCCGGACCCAATTATTTGGGATAAACACCGACAAATTTCGCCAATAAAACACACCTTGACCCGTTTGCAAAAAGATATGGGACAACTTGAGTCAATTTGGGATAATACCATCGAGCACATTTTGAAATAGTTTGCCAATTGATTTCACAGTTTTTGAGCTCTATAGGTCGATTTGCCCAGGTAACATAGAATATGTGGGTGACATCAGTGAGAAGAGTGAATTTGGATTGGGTATCTTCTGATTTTGATATATTACACAGAATATAGTCAATAGTATGGTCTTCATTCCACGATGGTCTAGTGCGGCGGGCAACACCGCAGACTTTTCCAAGAATCGCTAGGGGGTCGGCGAGAGGGAGGATCTCAACGAGGGTATTGCCGCTGATGCCAGTGACTCCGATGATTAGAGCAACACTTTCATAGTTTTGTGGAACATCATCTTCTTCCAATTTTTTTTGCCTGATGATTAACAGTTACATATTACTTAGGGATCGTTTGGTTGGGAAACAAGTTATGTTGGGATTAGTTATGTTGCGATTAGTTATCATGTTATTACTTGTTGTTTCATTTGTGATATTAAAAATACTATGCATTGCATTCTTTTTAAGAATAGATAGTTTGTTTACAAAAATACCATTCACCTTATTTAATTTAGCTTAATTATTTTTCTTCATATTAAACCATACAAAAGAAATTAAAAAGTTATTAATTTTTTTTTAAAAAATTATTAGTTTCTTTTTTCTAAAAATACATGTTAAGAAATTTATGTTGATATTTCTTAAATGTGTATGAATCTTTAATGTTTCATGTTAAATTACTTATTTTGTCCGAAATTCTATAAAATGTTGATAATCTCATTTCTTGTTAAAAAAATCATCATCAAAAAATTTGAAAAAGAATTACTCTAATTTTTCAGTATTTAGTATCATTAATATTTGTAGAGTCAAGCTGTATTTAAAAAAAAAATATTTTTTAGCTAATTATAAAAAATATTATTTTATTTAATAATTAAGCATGTATTGAGTTAAAAAGGCAATGTCAAAATACTTTTATTACTTGTCCGTGATAAATTTGTTAGAAAAAAATTGAAATAAGATTAATAAACATATCTACAAAATAGAAAGACAATAAACCCATGGATCAATTTTGAATTTGATTGTATAAATAATTTTTATGGTGTCACTATCATTTTTTCATGACTCATCACTTTTGTAGCATTTAATAAGCTCATATAATTGTTCAAATTTACCAAAATGGATAAAAATTTATAGAGTAATTAAAATTTAAATTAGGGATAAAATTGACCAAAAAAATTGATGTAAGGACTACCAAAATCTCACGTCCTTTATATATATATATATATATTATAAGTGATAATCAAGGATTTGGAGAGTAATTGTATCCTTTCATGGCTTTATCCCATGGATAAATTAGGGTGGGATTGTTATACCACCAAATGGCCTTGACTTTTACATTGTACAAAAAGTATAAAGGGATCTAGAGAATCTTTCTCTTTCTTCAAGTAACGTTCCATTAACGTCCCTGTAATGTTTTATTAACATTCCACTAACGTTCCTTTCTCTCTTTGACTGACCGGCCGGCGATGGCGTAGATGCGCTGGCAACAGGTAAGGGTATCCTTTTCGCCTCTCTCCTTCGATCTCTCTCTCTCCACAGATCCTCCGAGCTACTTCTCTCTCTCCCTTCCTATTCTTGGCCAGCTAGTCACTGTTATCGCCAACGGGACCAGGGTTTCTATCGGCTCGACCCCGGCGATGGTGTAAGGGTGCAGTACCAGCCAAATCAGGTGGTACGACGATAGCCGGCCACCAAAGCACAAATTTGGTAACAACTAGAAAAAGACCCAGCAACAGCCGGCGATGCTCCGGTGGCTGAATTTTGGCGACACTAGTTTCCAGCAACCAACTCTAAAATCAAAATTAACAGTACCATCAGCAAGCAGGAGTAACCCGGTGACATCTTATCTCTCATATTTAGATAGTTTTACTAGTTATTATTTACCATTCCATTTGTATTATTTTTTTGTTATTATAGTAGTGATTGCCTGCTTTCAACTATTGGTAGATATTTGTTGTGTTGTTCTACCTACTAGGTCGGGTAGTATATTTTGTATGTGCCTGATGTTTTCCTACTGCTTTTCTATTTTCCTGAGCTCCTATTATTGCTTTCTTTGATTTGTCTATCAATTTGGGGTTTTGTTTCGGTTCTTAAGTGGTGGTTGTAGGGGTTGATAGTGGTGTAGGGTTATGTCCGAGGGGGTTAGGGTTGGGGGAAGTTTTCGGTGGGGGTGAAGAGGGGAGGGCAGGGAAGGGTGTAGGGTTTAGGTCAGGTAGGGCTAGTACGGTGAAGGGTGGTAGAGGTACGCAAAAGGTGAGAGAAGATAGGTTTAAGGTAGGGTCTTGGAATATAGGGACCCTTCAGGGAAAGTCCATTGAGCTGGTGAAGATTCTTAAGAAGAGGAAGATTAATATTACGTGTGTCCAGGAGACTAAGTGGGTAGGATCTAAGGCTAGGGATGTGGAAGCGGTGGTACTCAGGGAGTGATAGGCATCGAAATAGAGTGGGGATCTTAGTGAATGAGGAGCTTAGGGCAGGTGGTAGATGTTAAGAGGGTCAGTGATAGGCTGATGACGATTAAGTTGGTCATTGGGGGATTTACATTGCATGTGTGTAGTGTTTATACGCCGCAGGTGGTCTTGGAGGAGGAGGTGAAAGCGAGGTTTTGCGAGGCGTTAGACGAGGTGGTGAGAAGTGTTCCTAGTTCAAAGAAGATTGTTATAGCAGGGGAATTTAATGGGCACATTGGGGTTTTTCTGGGAGGTTATGATGATGTGCATGGAGGTTTTGGTTTCGATGATAAAAATAATGAAGGAGCGGCTCTGTTGGATTTTCTGAAGGCCTTTGGGCTGGTGGTGGTGAACTCGAGCTTTTCGAAGAAGAAGGATCACCTGGTTACCTTCCGAAGTGCGATAGCCAAGACTCAGATTGACTTTCTGCTTCTTAAGAAGAGGGATTGGGTCTTATGTAAGGATTGTAAAGTCATTCTAAGTGAGCATCTTTCGACTCAGCACAGTCTTCTAGTGATGGACTTGATTATCAAGAAGAGCAAGATGAAAAGGGTAGGGGAGGGTCAGCCTATAATTAGGTGGGGTGTCTTGACCCAGTTAGTGCACTAGATATAAAGGAGAAAGTAGCAGGAATGAGGGTGTGGGAGTGTAGAGGGGACGTGGATGTTATGTGGGATAGGGCTGCCAGTTGCATCACGGAGTCGGCTAGAGAAGTGTTAGGTATTTCGAGGGGGCAGGCAGGACGACATAAGGGGGATTGGTGGTGGAATAAAGAAGTTAAGAAAAAAGTTGAGAGTAAGAAGGGGGTGTATGTTAAGCTAATTGAGAGTAAAGATGCAGAAGAGAAGCGGTTGAATAGAAAGGTTTACAAAGTAGCAAGAAAAGAGTCTAAGCTAGCAGTTATGGCTGCTAAGACAGCATCGTTCGAGAGCTTGTATGCGGGGTTAAAGGAGAAAGTCAAGGAAAAAGGTTGTATAGGCTTGCTAAGGCTAGGGAGCGGAAGGGTAGGGACCTCGACCAAGTGAAGTACATTAAGAGGGAGAATGGTATAGTTTTGGTGGAGGATGGCCACATTAAGAAGAGATGGCATGAGTAGTTTCATAGGCTCTTGAACGAGGAGGGAGACAGAGGCATTGAGTTAGGGGAGCTGGAGCACTCGAAAGAGAGACGCAATTTTAGTTATTGTAGATATTTTAGTTTGAGGATGTCAGAGAGGCTATTCGTAAGATGCAGAGGGGGAGGGCAACGAGGCCTGATGAGATTTCGATGGAATTTTGAAAGTTTATAAGTAGGGCAGGTTTAAGGTAGTTGACTGATTTGTTTAACGACATTTTCAAGATGGAGAGAATGCCTGAGGCTTTAAGGTGGAGTATGATGATTCCGTTATATTAAAACAAGGGTGACATTCAGAGTTGCACCAACTATAGGGGTATCAAGCTATTGAGTCATACTATAAAGATTTGGGAGAGGATGGTTGAGCAAAGATTGAGGAGGATCATGTCTATTTTGGAGAACTAATTTGGTTTTATGCTTGGTCGCTTGATGACAGAGGCAATCCACCTGGTGAGGAGATTAGTAGAGTAGTATAGGGAAAGAAAGAGGGATTTGCACTTGGTGTTCATCGACCTGGAGAAGGCGTATAACAATGTTCCTAGGGAGGTGTTTTGGAGATGGTTAGAGGCGAGAGGGGTCCTGGTAGCGTACATTAGAGCTATTAAGGACATGTATGATGAAGGAAAGACTCGGGTGAGAACGGCGAAAGGGGACTCAGAGCATTTTGTGATTAAGATAGGGTTGCATCAGGGTTTGACTCTTAGTCCGTTCTTGTTTGCGTTGGTAATGGACATGTTGAAATGGAGTAATCAAGGGTGGTGCCGTGGTGTATGTTATTTATGGATGATGAAGTGCTGATTAATGAGACGTAGGAGGGGGTGAATGAAAAATTGGAGGTTTTGAGGCAAACCCTTGAATCTAAGGGGTTTAGGTTTAGTAGGTCCAAGACGCAGTATATGAGGTGCAAGTTTAGTGACTTGAGGCAGAAGAACGATGTGGTGGTGAGGTTGGATTCCCAGGATATTTGTAAGAGGGATAGTTTTAAGTATCTTGGGTCTATGATTCAAGAAAATGACGATATTGATGAGGATGTCTCTAACCGTATCAGAGCTAGTTGGATGAAGTGAAGGCTCGTCTCGGGAGAGTTGTGTGATAAGAAGGTGCCACTTAAGATTAAACGTAAATTCTATAGAGTGGCAGTCCGTCCAGCCATGTTATATGAAGCAGAGTGTTGGTCAGTCAAGAACTCCCACATTCAAAGGGTAAAGGTGGCGGAAATAAGAATGTTGCGCTGGATGTGTGGACCTACTAGAGGGGATAAAGTTAGAAATGAGACTGTCTGAGAGAAGGTGGGAGTGACTTTGGTGGAAGACAAGATGCGGAAAGAAAGGTTGAGATGGTTTGGGTATGTGATAAGAAGGGGCACGGATGCCCCAGTTCATAGGTGTGAGAGGCTTGCGTAGGATGGCTTCAAAAGGAGGAGAGGTAGGCTGAATAAGTACTAGAGGAAAGTGATTAGACATGACATGGAGCAGCTTCAGCTTACTGAGGACATGACCCTAGATAGAAAGGTGCGGAGGTCGCGGTTAAGGGTAGAAGGGTAGGTTGTGTGCGTAGGTTGTAGCAAGTAGTTAGAAGAGATCATGTATAGCCGGGTTAGTAATCCTAGGACTGTGTCCATACATAGGAGCCCCTAGTCAGGAGGGTCTGGGTGTGACGGGTGTCTCTGGTATGTGTGTGTATGTTACTGCTAAGTGGAGGTCGTATTCCAGATGTTCTATGGCTTACCTGTTATCTCATATTGCGCTTATCTACCTTATTTTCGTATTGCTCTGATTTCTATTTTATTATGTCTTATTTCTTTTATGTTGTGCCATCCATCATGCTTAATGTTTCATTATGCTCCTATTTACTATTCTCTATCTTGAGCCGGAGGTCTATCGAAAACAACCTCTCTACTTTTTTGGAGGTAGCGGTATGGACTGCGTATATTTTACCCTCTCCAGACCCTACTTTTGTGGGAATATACTGGGTTTGTTGTTGTTGTTGTGTTGTTATACCACCAAATATATGGGATAACTTATCCCGGTATTATTTATTAGTACCGGGATAAGTTATTTCGAATTAGCCAACCAAACAAAGCACCAAAATATTTATTCCCGAACTATTATTTTATTCAGGGACTATTTGTATTAGTACCTCACACCAAACGGCCCCTTAGGTTATTAGATTACTGAACGAAGAACTAATAGCCATTTGACCTTGAAAGTAACTGAATTATTGAGGTAGATGAAGAACACCCACATTTTTCCCGAGAGCTTTCAATATGGGTCGGACTAGTCCATCCGAGCTAGTCTACACTAGCTTTGGAGCTTGACGTGCTAGGTCGTACTGGCTCATCAACATGACAGGTCAAAAAATAACAAGTTCAATCCATCACACTGTGGGTTGCAGGCCTCCACTGGCTAGCCCACTTTTTAAAATATATTATTTTTATAATTTAAATTTAAGTTTTAAAATTTTAATAATATAAATGTTTATAATATAATATTACATAAAGTTAATACTTGTTAATCAAGTCTCAAATTTACAAAAAAATTCTAATAATATGTGAAATTGAATAACTTTTGACACTAAATTCAAACCAGATAGAGATGTTGAAAAATAAATGAAATAGTTAGAGCTCGTTTGAATAGAATTAAAATCTGGTCAAATCAGCTTTTAATCTCTTTTTTAGCTTTTTTTAGGTGTTGGTAAAATTAAAAAGTGTTTAAAAAGGTTAAAAACTGATTAAAAAAGCCAAAAGTGAGAAGTTGGGTACCTTAGCTTTTTACTTTTTAGATTAAAATTCTTTTAGATTTGATCATAATATTTATCTTTTTATCCCTTATATTTTTCTCTAATTCCAACAATACTCTGAACTTGTATCGCTTAAATATATGATTTTTCTTTCTTTTTGTTTTTGCTGCTTCCTTTTGTCTCTTTCCTTCAATTTTCTCTTCATCTCTCTTTGTTTTCAAAGAATCATCATACATTGAAGGTTTGCTCAAATTTTTTATTTTAGAATTAAAAATTATAAATAATTCACTTTATTTATAGTGTTAACAACTTTACGGACATTTAAGTTATTTTGACAACAAAAAAGTTCTTAACAACACTTGTTTACCAAACCCATCAATAATTTTTTTTTCAGTTTCAGTCCTTCTATCCAGACACTTATCTGCTTAATTTATAAGCACTTATTTTAAGCTTTTAATCATTTAAACTAAAAAATTATTTTTTAATCCTATCCTAACAGGCTCTTAATGAGTAATAATATAACAAGCTAAATAGCAATAATAACCTAATTTTATTTTAATTGATCACAATAATACACAAAAAAGTGTCAATATTTAGTCCATTAAAAGTGAAAATGAACTCTTAAAAAACTCTCATAACACTTATGGCGATTTCAACATCGTCACGTCATCTTTATCAAACATATTTAATTTAGAAAAAGATTTTGTATTTTCAATTTTAATTATTTATATATTTTATAAACATAATTAATATTTTTATATCCATGATGGTCAAAATAGATTTTGAGTTTGGACTCTTTTTTTTATTCTTAGTACTCTATTTTATTTTTTAATCATTTTTTGTTTGGTCCACGGGTCAGCCCAGCCTATATTGATCAAGCCCCACGGGCCAACGAGCTTATCCGGGATGGGCTAAAAAGTCATGTTCTTAAACGGACTGTAAAAATCGTAACCCAACCCTATCAAATTACAGGCTGGGTTGCACCAACCCAACGGGCCTGGCCCATATTGACGGCTCTACTCTTCACCTACTTTTCCGTTTAAGTTCCTTAGATCTTTTGTATTTGTCCAAGTATGGGTCATTGGGCTAATCTCGGTTATTTTAGTTTGAGAGATTCTTAAGATTCTTTGGACATTTTTTGTGCACGAAATTACACGGGATTACCCCAATAGTGGGTGACTTTGAATTTTTGACATCCATAAGAAAAGTTTTTAAAGATTAGCCTTTCTCTTTTTTATGTATAGTACAAATATATTTTTGGCCCTCTACACCTCAAATATTTTTAAACTTTTCATTCTCATTTGTCTCTCAACTTCTATTTTAATTTTTTTATTTTAACTTTTATTTTTTTTCTTGTTTTAATTTATTTGTCTCAACTTTTATTCTTATTTTTACCTTTTTCTCCTTTTTCTTTTTTTTTCCTCAAACATTATTTATTTCTTCATTTCTCTCTCTCTCTTTTTTAATTCATTGCTCAATCTTTATTTTTATTTTGTTTTTTTAAATTATTTCTCATTTTTTTTTATTTTTCTCAAACTTTATTTTTATTTTTTTTCTTCTCATGTTTGGTTTTCTCAATCTTTTTTTTCCTTTTTTTGTTATTTATTCTTCTCTTTTTTCTTAACTTTTATTTTTTCTTGTCTTTTTTGTTCTTTTTTCTCAATCTTTTTTTTTTTTTTTTTCTTTTTTGTTTGTTCTCTTTTGTTTTTCTCAACTTCTATTTTTTTTTGCTAATAAATAAAAAGTTGAATAATCGCAAAGGAATCTTTTTTTTTTTTAACATCAAAATAAATTTAAGGGCATGACTTATTATTATGAAGTCCTTTGGGATAAGTCTTGTCTCTAAGACAAAATTTATAGAACAACTCATAAATCAAGACACTATGCGGTAGTGTTAAGTCTTGCTTGTAGAGCGTAACTTCTTGTTTGAAAATCCTTGAGTTAAGTCTTGCTTCTAAGGCAAGAGTCATAGAATATCTCATAAATCAAGAAACAATGTGGTAGTGTCAACACTTATCCATTGAGCGTAACTTGTTCTTTTGGGAGGTTCTTGGACAAGTCTTGTCTTAGAGGCAAAGACTAATAGAGCATCACATAAATCAAGACACAATATGATAGTATCAACTCTTGTCCATGCGGCGTAACTTATCGGCTAAGTTTTGCCTCTAAGACAAGAGTTATAGAATATCTCATAAATCAAGACACGGTGTGGTAGTGTCAACTCTTGCCCATGGGGCATAACTTATTGTTTGAAAGTCGTTAGACTAATTTGTGCCTCTAAGGCAATAGTTATTGAACATATCATAAATCAAGATATAATGTGGTAATGTCAACTCTTATCCATGTGGCATTACTTATTTTTTGAAAGTCCTTGATTTATAGAACATCTCATAAATCAAGAGACAATGTGATAGTGTCAAATCTTTTCCATGGAGCATAACTTATTGTTTAAAAGTCCTTGGTCTAAGTCTTGCCTCTAAGGCAAGAGTTATAAAACTTATCATAAATCAAAACATAATATGATAGTGTCAACTCTTACTCATTGGGCGTTATTTGTTGTTTGAAAGTCCTTAGGTTAAGTCTTGCCTCTAAGGCAAGAGTTATAGAATATCTCAAAAATCAAAACATAATGTGATAATGTCAACTCTTGCCCATAGGGCATAACTTGTTGCTTGAAATCCCTTGGTCTACGTCTGCCTCTAAGGGAAGAGTTATAAAGCATCTCATAAATCAATACACAATGTGGTGGTGTCAACTCTTACTCATGGGGCATAACTTGTTATTTGATGGTCCTTGGGCTGAGTCATACCTCTAAGACAAGAGTTATAGAGAATTTCGTAAGTAAAAAATATAATGTGTTAGTGTTGACTCTTACCCATTGTACGTAACTTGTTTGAAAATTCTTGGGATAATTCGTGCCCCCAAGGCAAGAGTTGTAGAACATCTCATAAATGAAGACATAACGTGGTAGTCTCAACTCTTGTCCGTGGGGCATAATTTATTGTTTGAAAGTCCTTGAGCTAAGTCTTGGCTCTAAGGCAAGAGTTGCAGAATATCTCATAAATGAATACATAATGTTTTAGTATCAATTCTTGCCCATGGGACATAATTTATTGTTTGAAAATCCTTGAGATAAGTTTTGCCTCTAAGGCAAGAGTTATAGAACCTCTCATAAATGAAGACATAAGGTGGTAGTGTCAACTCTTTCCCTTGAGGCATAATTTGTTGTTTGAAAGTTCTTGAGATATGTCTTACCTCTAAGGCAAGAGTTGTAGAACATCTCATAAATGAAGGCATAACATGGTAGAGTCAACTTTTGTCAGTGAGGCATAATTTATTGTTTGAAAGTCCTTGAGTGCCTCTAAGGTAAGAGTTATAGAATATCTTATGAATTAAAACACAATGTGATAGTGTCAACTCTTGCCCATAAAATGTAACTTCTTGTTTGAAAGTCATAAGTCTTGCCTCTACAATGTGGTAGTGTCAACTCTTGCTCATGGGGTGTAACTTGATTGGAAGAAATCAAAGAAAAGAAAAAAATAATAAAAATTGCGAAAAAAGAAGAAAATGAAGAAAAATATTTTTTAAAAAAATCAAAGAAAATAAAAAAGAAAAATAAGAAAAATATTGAAGCTAAGGGGAGAAAAGAAAAAAATAAAAAAAGTGACAAAACAAAAATAAAGATTGAGAAAAATTAAAAAAGAAAAAAGGAGAAAAATTAAAAAAATAAATAGAAGTTGAGAGGAGAAAAGAAAAAAAAAGTAAGGGTTGAGAATTTTTTTTAAGAAAATAAAAAATAAAAGTAAAAGTAAAATAAAAAAAGAAACTTTAAAAAAAAATAGAAATTGAGAAGAGAAAAGAAAAAAAGTAAGGATTGAGAAAAATAAAAAAAAAAAGAGAGAGAAAAGAAAAGATAAAAATTAAAGCAAAATAAAAAAGAGAAACAAAATAAAAGTTGAAAGATAAAAAACTATGGAGTTGTTTATAAATATTTGAGATATTGAGGGGTAAATAGGTAATTGTGCTATATAAGAAAAAAAGAAGGGAGACTAGTTTTATAAAACCATTATTATGAGGGACAAAAAAACAAAGTCACCCATTATAAAAATCATTTATGTAGTTTACCCATTTCTATGCCTACTCGTTTTGACTTTTTCAATAAATAAATGACCAACTTTGGCTGCTTTTAATTACAAAAAAAACTTTTTTACCTTATAAAAAAGATTATTTCATCTACTCTTCAAAAATGTTTATTTCAAAAAAAATTTAGCCAAAAATATAATTTTTTTTTAAATTAATATTTTTAAAGAAAAATAAGCATTTTTGAAAAAAGATTTTTAGCCAAACAAGTTATTAATATAAATTACAGAGAGTATTATTATTTTATAGAAAATAATAAAAGATCTCTCTCTCTCTCTCTCTATATATATATATATTATAAAGCAGAAGACAAAACACCACAATTAGCCAAGTGGTAGCATGAAATATTGCCAAGTGTACAGATATATGACAAGACTAATAATATTGTAATAAAATTTTTGAATTAAAAGATTAGAGATATTTGAATTTGAAAATATTAGGCTTTTAAAGAAAAGATATCATTAGCTTGAACTCTACTAAAATTATTATTATTATTATTATTATTATAATCTCTATTTACAATTAAATTATGTATATATTTAAATAAAAGAAAAAGGAGATAAAAGAAACAGAATAGGCAAAATTTAAACAAAGTCTATATTTCAAGGAATAATAATAATAATTTAAAAAGTGACCTACACGTCCCTTATGTTAAATTATTACGTGATAAAGATCACTATCAAATTCGAATTGAAAATCAATTGACTATGGCTTCTCCTTGTTAATAGCATATTTTTGGGGCAGAAAAATTATAATCCTCTGGACTCCTCCTTATTAGCAACTATGAGTTTTTACTTCTTTATTTTTTAGATTAATATTTATCCAAATAAATTTCATAATCAGTTAGTTTTTGGCAAAATGACCTTTTGAACCCCTGTACTATGTCGTTTTTGTAAGTTGGACACTTCTACTTACATGTTTGTCATTTGAACCCCTGAACCCACTAAAAAATAATATTTCAAACCCTTTGACTGTTAACTTTGCCTATGTGGCATTAAAGTGCTGACTGGGACTTGGAGAGTGTAGTCACTTGCCTGGAGTGCGAGTGGGGGGTCAATTTTTGATCAATTTTATATTAAAATAATTAAAAAAATAAAAAAAAGGATTAAAACATTCTTTTAGTTTTTTTAATTTAAAGATATTTTAAAAAATTAAAAATAATAAATTTAAAAATAAAAAATAAAAAAGCCCTCCAAACCCCTTCCCCCATCCAGCCACTACCCTACCCCACCCCAGCCCTCACCCCACCTAGCCCTATCCCAGCCACCCCACTTCACCCCATCCCCCAGCCCCACTCCAACCCCCGTTCCGAGCCCCCCACCCCACCCAGCCCCATCCCAGCTACCCCCGCCCCACCCCAGCCCGATCCAACCCCCCACCCCACCCCACCGCCGTCCACCAATCCCCCACCCCCACCGACTGCCGTGGCCATTGTAAAATCACAATTGCAATTGCAAAGTGCAACTTCTCAAGCCTAAAGTACAACAATTCACACAACATAAAAAGAAACAAATCAATACAATCGAATAGAACTTTGAGAATTTTTTTTTCCAAACAAATCAACACAACCAACAAGAATCAGAAGATGAAGATACAGAATCAACAAGAAAAAAACAAACAAATGACGTGGTTTTCTTTCTTCTTCGATTCTCACTTCTCAATTTTTTCAAACAAACAACAAAAATCTAATCACCAGCTGCTACAAATTGAGTAATCCTGAGATCATCATCATCTTCAACAACAACCAAAGCTCAAACACAGACAAATAGGTGAACGAAAAGCTTCAAGAACCGCCAGAAATTGTGCAACAAAAAAAATAGTATTTTTTTGACCTCTTAGTGCTTTAAGCGTTTTTTTTCAATTTTTTCAAAGAGTGATAAGAATAAGAAGATTAAAATGATGAAGGAAAAGAAAAAAGAGTAGTGGAGGGAGAACCATAAGAAAAAAAAAAGAAACGCAAATTAGAAAAATGGGAAAGAGAGAGGAAATAAAAAAAAAGAAACGCAAATCAGAAAAATGGGAAAGAGAGAGGAAATGGGAGGGGGAGGAGTTTATTTATTTATTTATTTTAATATTTAATATTTTTATATTTAAAAATAAAAATGACGTGGAAGCTGATGTGGTAGCTGACGTGGCGAGAGTGTATTACACTCACCAAAAAAGTATTTAAAATGTTGCTTTTTAATGGGTTCAAAGATCCAGATGACAAACATCTAAGTAGAAGTGTCCAACTTACAAAACCGACATAGTACAGAGATCCAGAAGGTCATTTTGCCTTAGGTTTTTGAATTCAAATTTAAAAAGAATTTGAGTTGGAATAAATTTCTAGCTTCTTAGCTTCTCTTATAAATATTTCTATAATGATATACAATACCAAATTTTCTCCTCTTTTCTTTTAGTTATTTTATACTGATCATCGGTTTTTTTTCATGAATTTATTTACTCAATTCTATATGTTCTTCACTTTTTTTAGAAACTTTATTTGTTTTAATATTTTCAATTTTATATGCAGATAAGTGGTGATGAAAATGCATGCTAATCTATTTTTTCTATTATATCCACGCCTGAATTCAAATAAGTAATATTTTTTAATATGATTTAGTTGATTTGATTTTTGACAAAGATAAATACACTCAACTACGTAAATAAATATATAAAATCACCTTTAGTTGAGAAGTCAGGTTAACTCTTTTATATTTCAGTTGGTGCTTTGGTTCAGTATTTCGACTATGGCTTAATCCGATATTTGGAAGTTACTTTGGCAGACGGTGCGGTATACCCCCGCCTGACAAGATCTTGCTTTTATGATAAAAACAAGATCTTGTCAGGCGGGGGTGTACCGTGCCGCCTACCAGACTAACTTCCAAATATCGGATTAAGCCATAGTCAGAATATCGAACCAAATCACCAACCAAAATATAAAAGAATTTTCGAATAGCTTAGTGACTGTATGGAAGAATTAATCTTTTTACCCAAACAAGGGGTCTGTCAGATATTTAATATACTTATGTTGAACCCATGTGTCTAGAAGTTCTGACTGTGCCAAAGGTTGCCCTGTTTTTCTTCATCTCTCACCGGCTAAAGAGGCACTACTTACTAGACATAGACACTAAGACAAAGCCAACATTATCCATATTAAACTTGACTGTACCACCATTTTGGAAGCAAGTCAAGAAACTATAGAAAAATTCCTTCATACATTGATAGAGTCTGGATCTTTCATAGTTACCTTGTAAATGAAGTTATATCTTCAATATAGGTATGAGAAGTCTTTTTAGCCGGACATAGTCACGGCTGGAAGGAAAGAAGAAGTATTAAAAGTACGTCAGAAGAGAGGAAATAAGTACCTTAAATTTGGCCAGATGCAAGACCAAAATAGAGAGTAACGACGGCTATTTGCCTTCTTTTATTTAAACCTTCGGATAATATACAGGAGAAAGAAGAGAGAAGGAGGAGTACTAAGTTTAGATAGAGAAAGAAAAATGAAAATTTCTAACTTGTACCTCCCTTACAGATGAGGTACCTATATATAGAAAAAGAAAACATCTGCACACAGTACTTACGAGTCCCATATTTGGGTCCTTTTGCGTAGTGTTTTCACTGTTCTAAAAAGGTCCCACAAATATAGTAAAGATAATTTATGGGTCCTTTAGGTCATATCTTGTCTTTTCCTCTTTTGAGCTGGCAAAGTAATTGTTTCGTTTTTTCAATTTCTTCTTTATTTAGAATATTTTCTGGAGTAAGTGGCTGGGAATCTGGAATATCTTCGGCCGTTTTGTCACTTGTAATGCTTTTCATGGAAGCATCTGAGTGTTGTTCGACTGTTTTCATTAAATTTCTATGAACCTCTTCTAAATATTGTTCAATCATTTCTATTTTATCGCCTTCATGAATAGAAATTCATCTCGGAATGTAGCTGACATTTTTATCTTCAATGACTTTCTTTTGAAGAGTAGTAGAGTATTCATGGATCTTTTTATTAATGGACTCTATCAGATCTCTACCATGAGGTAATTTAGTGAATGGGTATTTTCTTGTCAGTTTTTCTCAGAAATTGTTATAAATATCCTATAGAGTCCGGGTATTTGTTCTTTTGTGTATCCAAATTCAACACTCTATTTATGTATTCATGGGATGGAGAATTCTATGAAGAAATACATCTGATCAATTTTGTCAAAGTTACAGACATGGTCTGAATGATATGATTCCGTTAAAAATGGTGATACCTTGATCCATTTTTATAGAGTTGTAAATATTCTTCTGGCAGAATTTGAATTGTAGGGCCATGATATGACCACCATTGTATAAACCAATTAGGAATTGGTTCTTCAAATATTTTAGAACAAATCTTCAAGACCAAGTATGCTTATGCTTGATATTGTTATAATATAAGGTTTGGGTAAAAGCCTTAATATAATCCCAATATGTAAAAGAGATTTTTGATCCTTTCATCATCATAGCCTTTTCAGTCATAAAAGTTGTTCCCCAGCCATCTATTGAAATTAGTTTTTTAATAATAATCTTTGAGAATTCGTGTACATATGGGGTTGAATCACCCATTTGGTGATGTTCTAATTCTACACTCCCAGTGGACTGCAATATCATTTCATAAAATGCTCTTGTTTTGTATGACTCCCCTGCAAAATAAAGGTTAGCCAATAAATATTTATGGAGGAGTTTTCAGGGATCATTTTATTTTGCATATTTTAGAGTTTTCTATGAGAACTATTAGCTATCGATTATCAAGCTTTTCATATTGTTGCCTATCAGCAAAATTTTCTTTAGCAATTGAAGTAAACGAATTTGCTTGCTTTGCATTTATAAAAGACTGCAATTGCTCATATAAAGGATGATCCTCTGGAATATCATCTAGATGGATCGAAGTGCTTATATGCTGAGTTTTTTCATATTTAGATGAAGATTCTGCAATCTGTGGAATCATTGAATTTATCAAGCTCATATTTCCTCTTTGTAATACTGGGAAATTAGATGAAGATAAGGCGTAAGATGATGAAGAGGAGTAGTATCTCCCCCAGAGGAGGAGTATCTTCCTCTTTGGTTTCTGCCTCTACCTCGACCTCTGGCTATTTTCCAGGGTGGATCCGTAGCCATACTGTAACAAAAGATTAGTCAGATAAATCAATATCATATCAATCAATTTCATCGTGTATATCTTCAAAATTAGGAAGAAATAAGTCTTCTTCTATCATATCATGAATGATTTTTTCTAATATAATAAAATGAATATCTTCATTTAGAGGAAGAAATTTGATAATACTAATTATTGTTTTTTCAGAAAGAAAGTATGTATAAAAATTCATTTAATCACTTAAATATTCTCCAGATAAGAAATCATGCAAAGAATTTTACTTCCTTTCTTGTACTGTATTTCAAAATTAAAAGGAGCTAATTGGGCTTGCCACCTTGCAGAGATTAACTTAGAAGCATCAGTCCTAACTATAAATTTCTGATTATATAAATCATCTTGAAATTTTAAAACACACTTAACAATAGTCAACATTTTATGAGTCACAGTGGTGTGTTTTTTCTGACTTTCAAATCATTTTCCAGAATGAAACCTAATGAGACATTTGATACTATTATGGAGATTTACTTGTTTAAGTATTCCACCATAACCAACATTCGAAGCATCAGTTTTAACTATTTTTTACCAAGAAGGATGAGCGAAGGTTAAACAAAGTAAAGACTCGACACGTTCTTTAATAGTTCTTACCAAATTAGTGTGAGTATTAGTCCATGGTCCTTTGTAATCCTTTTTAGCCTATCATATAACGGGGCTAAATCATGAGACAGATTCTGATAAAAAGGAGAAATATAATTAAGACTGCCTAAGAACCTTTGCAATTGAGTTTTATCAGTTATAACATCAGGGAACTTTTTAGCAAAGTCCAAAGCCCTTTGTATGGGTTTGATTTTTCCTTGGAAAATAGTATTACCTAAAAATCGAACATTAGTTTGAAATAAGCACATTTTGGGTTTAGAAATGACCAAACTATTTTGTAACACAATTTGCTTGAATATATTCAAATGTTTAAAATGCAATTCTAATATTTTTGAAAATACAAAAATGTCATCAATATAAATAATTATAAAATCTATATATGGATTGAATATATCATTCATAATTTTTTGAAATTCGGAAGGAGCATTTTTCAGACCAAACGACATTACATTCCACTCATATTGTCCAAAAGAAACATTAAAAGAAGTTTTATATGTGTGCTCTTTAAAAATCTGAATTTGCCAATAACCAGATTTTCAATCAAATTTTGAAAATATATTAGCATCATATAATCTAGATAACAAATTCTTTTTATTAGGTATTGAATACCTAGCCCATTTCAAAATTTTATTAAGAGGTTTATAATTAATTACAAGTCTTGGCATACCACGTCCTTTTTCAGTAGCCTTATTAACATAAAATGCAGTACACGACTAAGGGGATTTTGAAGATTTTATAAGACCCTTTTGTAGGAGATTATCAATCTCCGTTTTATAGAATTCAACTAACTCTGTGCTCATTTGGCAGGGTCAAGATTTAGTTGAGATTTATCTTCACTAAAATCATCTTCATAAAGAAGAGTAGTAATATGCTCTTTGCGATTTCAAAAATCATTTGGGTGGTCAGCACAAATATCAACAATCATTTGTTCTTAGATCATTTTCATTGTTTCTTGAATTTTCACAGAATTCATTGTATTATGAACATTCATACTCATCATTTCAAACTGTAAGAAATTTACCTGTCGATGCTTCATTTCAATTAAAGTATTTTTATCCCTTGTTACTGGATCTGTAACAAAAGGGTAGGAAATTTCTTGATTTTTATGAGTAGTCTTGAAACCATTCGCATCAATATGCATGTAAGGATAAATAACATTTATAAAAGACGTTCCTAAAATAATAGAAGGATATAACTGATTTTTTACTAAGAAAAAGAAATGAGGAATGCAAATTTTATTTCTACAAATATGTGCATTAGGTAGTTTATAATTAATATCAAGAGAATGACTGGATGCAGATTTGACTATATGCGTGGTTTTATGAAAATATCTAGTTGGAATTAATCCTTCCTGAATGCAACTAACATCAGCACCACTATCAATCATAGCCACATTAGTTACAGAAAATTCCTCATTAATCAAAATAGTACAGTTTATATACCATTTATGGGCTGTAACTATTTGCATCATACCCAAAAAATAATCATTTGCTACATCAAGATTAGAAATAATATTATTGTTAGAATTTTCAAAATTTTCCACAATTTTTTCTTTCCCTTTGGAACCAAAGACAATATCATTTTGAGAATATCCTGTTCAATTTTTGAAATCCTATGATCTGAAATCATTTGATTTTGTTTTAAATAAACAATTTCTCTTTTTAAATTTTCAACTTCTAACTTCAAATAATTGAAAGACGTGTCTTTACCAGGTGTTTGACTAATGGCAAGGCGTCTATTAACTTTGGTTAGAGAATAAGGCATAATATCAATAATAGAATCAGTATTTTTCTTGACATGTTTATTATCTACAAGCTTAGAAGTACCGATTTGGGAAGAAGTAAGATCAATAATTTTTTGTTGAAGCTTTTCATCAGTAACTTCTTTTAATAATTCTAAAGCGCTATCAGCAGTGATTGTTTGAATATTTAAATCTAAACTTCAAACTGGGATTGCAATTTATAGAAAGTGTCATCACAATCGCAAGAATTATTATGACAATCAGTGCAGGCTTTTTTATTGGCATGATTTTCATTATCAGTTAAATCAAATAATTCAACCTCAGTGTCGGATTCAGATTCATATTCATAATCAGATTCAGAACCTGAAGTATATAATAAACAATAAACCTTATCATGAACCTCATCAGAAAGTCCTAAGGACTTGAGTTTTTGATGTTTTCAATTTGAAGCAATATGACCAAATTAACCACAATTATAACACTTGATTTTTGCTAAATCTCTCTTAGACCTATTTTTCATAAATCTAGTAAACTTACGATGGGTTTTTCTGGCTTCACGCTCTTCTTTGGATCTATGTCTGGATTTTTTTTATCCTATAAGGATTATCTGGGTCATTAGTTCTAACAACAACATACCTATGGCTCTTTTTCTTAGAAGTAGAAACAGGATTTTTCATACCAAATTGTCCACAAAAATCACCTAATTGGGTTTTTTCTTTAAGCCTATCCAGCTTAATTTGTCTAGACAATTTCAACTCATTACAAAGATTGAGACCTTCTTGAGTACAAGCTGCAATAAGATGACCATAATTAAAATTTGTCCAAGGAATTACACCATATTGTCCCTTAATAGATTTTTTAACCCTTTTTGCAAAAAGAAGTGGAAGTCCATCTATGAATTTAGCTTTCCAATGTTCTAACCTGGATTCGGATAAATCCATAACTCTACTAATGAAGGTATCCTTGTACCATCTGAATTCTCCTAAATGTTTACATCTAAGGCCATTTAAGAGGGTATGAGTATTTTCATATTGGTTGGTAAATCTACCCCCAAATTGTTGAATAATGGTGAGTATAAGGGTATAAACAATATCTTCTCTACCTTCTGGTAGTTGTCTACCTAGGTTGTCAATACCAGGCACCATATTCTTAGCCTCAAAAATTTTATTTGTTTCGTCGTTAGAAAGAAAGTTGTCCCACCAGTCACGAAGTTGGTCAGTAAAACCTGCAACAATTATTTTACATATAGTGGCATCTTTTCGAACAGGATTGCCTTCACTATCTTTTGGGCTAGTGACTTTGGCAATAGTAGAATACATTAACATACGATGGACTAAAATAGATAATTGTCTTTCTGATAATCCATCTAAATTCCATTCATAAATATGATCTCCACTATATGACGTGTTTGTCAAAGACCAATCTCTTTCCTCTATCAGAACATCTTGAGGAGTTGGTCTTGGGTAATAAGCAGTTTGCATACAGGGAATATCAATATATTTTTTTCCTGGTTATTTTCTTACCGAACCTCTGAGTTTATTTAACTCTGAGTGGATTTCAACACCTATGTCTGTAATTGGAGTAGACACAAGGTTATCAGCAAAAGCATTAGATAGATCTATGGGCTTTATATTTAAACCAGAAAATTTCTTTTCAAGTTGTTCTAAATCAGAGGATTTTCCAAATCCTTGAATATCAAGAGGTCTTTGAATATGAGGCTTAGCTGTCAAATCTTCTGTTTTGCTTTCCGATGTGGAAGCAATATCAGATGACTTTTGACTATCTCTTAGCTTCTTAATCAAAGTTGTCATAGTATCGAGTTTTTTATCAAGATAAGAAATATGTTCTCCAAGAACTTTAACATACAGACTCAAATAATTATTTTGAGCAATTAAACTATTTATTTCAGAAATAGTTATTTTTTCAACTTCATTATCAATGAATTTTTGAAAAGTAGAAAAAGTTATACCGGTATTATTAGGTAGTATAAAAGATGATTGTGGAGGGTAAATAGCGTGAGTAATAGTACCATTTGAATTTTGGTATGATCTTTCAATAATTCTTACATATAAAGAAAGGTATACCGATATAAACCATGGCACAAAATAAATAATTTGATTATTTAATGCACACGTTTCATAGAATTCTTCAGAAATATTTTTTATTTCATCAGGACTATAAGTTTCGAAAAACCATGTCCTAAATATTTTTCATTTTTCACCAAAAAATTCTTTTTAAATATAATTTCTTGCCTGTGAATCAGGACTAAAATCAACAAGATGTGGAATCGTGATTTAACAAGAATTAATATCAAACTCCATTTTAGAGAGAGTGGGGTTATCTCTATATGGGACATTATCATTATCTTGAACAATATTTATTTTAGGATTGATTTTAATCTTTTCAATACTTCTAAGTGGAGTATGCAAATCTGCAGAACTTAGAGTATGTAATGATTCAGCACGGTTTCTAGCTGGACCATATACTGGTTCAACTAGAGAGATATGATGCATAGCAGGCAATATTCTAGGCATAGAAAAAGAATTTCAATTATAAATGGTAGAATTATCATCAAATTGAAGACAAAGTATTTTGAGTTACATGAGTTAACTTTGAGTTTGTCACATCCTCCGCAAGTCGTTTTGGATAAATGACTGAGTTTAAAATCCATGTTTTTGAAAAATTAATTTCATCCCATCTTATAGGTCTCCTGGTAGTGACCTTGGATTTTGCAAAATTTGTTTCAATAAGCATAGTATAATCAGAAGCATCATCAATTAATTTACATTGAGGATTCATTGTAGCTAATAAACGATAATAAATGCGATAGGATAAACATATTACTTCGGATCCAGACATATAATTATAACCATGGGTTTTTACATTTAATGCCAAAGCATCAAGGATATTCACATCAGTCAAAGATAATTGTAAATTTTATCGAGTTTTAAAATATACAGGACCATATGCAAGAGTAGATTCAATAGATCCCATCAAAAACTGTCTGAAATTTAAATTTCTAGCATCGCGTAGTGCAGCTAGAAATGTTTCTGGAAGACCTTTCAAAGTTAAAGGTTTAAAAGCAATTTGCAATAAAAAAATATGCATAAAATTATATTGATTTTTAAACATATCAATATCTTATTTATTTAGTAATTTTATAGTCTGTTCTTCAGCATGAAAGCAATAGATTTCTCAGTGGTTTTTATAATCTGCTTATATTTAAATTTATCAAGAAAGTCATATTCATAAATGTTTTTTATATCTACTTTTGAAATTGTCCATTTATTTAATAAATCCATATTTTGAGGTAAGTCTACCTCTTCAAGTTTAGTACTTTCCGTACTAACTTCTCCCATATCCATTTATATTAAACCTTCATACCTATGTTGAATACTTCACATCAATTACTTTGATTACTATGAAAGTTCCTGGGCTCTGATACCATAAAAGCAAGATCTTGTCAGGTGGGGGTGTACCGCGCCGCCTGCCAGACTAACTTCCTGAAGAGTTCTAAATGAACTCTTATATTTCATAAACTTATCTATATCAAGTATAATGATAAATATATTATTATTATTATTATTATTATTATTATTATTATTATTATTATTATTGATAAGTATAAATAATATATATTTGTGGTGTGTGTCTAAAACTTATCCTTACTTGCGATTATTTTAAAATTTTAAATATAAATTAAAATTTAATAATTAAATTCAACATATATAACTACTTGAAATACCTTTATATATCTAAATTGTCAATTATTGTTTATAAAAAAAATTAACAAACAAACAAAAGAAAAAAAGAAAGTAGAGAAAAGAAAAAGAAAATAAAAAATGAGGAAAAAAAAAGGAAAACTACTAAAAAATAATTAAGAGTAATAAATTATTAATTTCAAATTAAAATTCATTATAAAATAAAAATACATATTAGAAATATTTAGTTATCATACTAGAGAGTTCTAATTTGACTATTATTGTTGGTTGTTGTCTTTCTATTATTTTTTTTTTTTGAATTTCAATTGGAGATAAACTTATAATTTTTTTAAAAAATAATATTAAATATGTTTATTCCATATCTTCTATATTTATATCTATATCTTCTATATTAATATTAATAATGAGTTAAAACATTAGAAATATTTAAATTTGAAAAATATATTATCCTTTATTAGAAAAACAATTTTCATTAACTTAAAATATAAACTCATGGTTAACGAGTTCTAAATGGACTTTTACTCTTTCATTTATTTATCTTTTTAAAAATTCAAATGAATGCTATAAAATTATCTAACTATAATTTATTTAAATATTAAATAAAATATAAAAATATAATAATAATACTAATACTAAATAAATATACTAATAATAATTGTAAAAGTAGTAGTGCATAGTGCGTCGTATGTGTAATAATAATAATAATAATAATAATAATAATAATAAATATATAAATAAATAATAGTAGTAGTGATAGTAAGTAATAATAACAATAACAATAACAATAATAATAGTAATAATAAAAAATAAATAAATAAACAATAACGACTGCATATGTAGTAGAAGCAGTAATGGTTTAATTTAAATATAAATTAAAAATACCTCCAATTATTCTATTTGTAAAGATTATTATTAAATTTAAATTAAAAATCAGTTGTTTGGTTGTTAATTCTCCGTTTTTATAGCAACTATAAAATTTTTCTCCTCTATTTTTTAAAATTATATTTATCCTAATCAATATACTAATCAGTTATCTTATTGAATTTAAATGTAAATAAAATTTAAATTGAAATGAAGTTCTACTACTTAACTTTTTCTATATATACTTCTACAATTATTTATAATGTCAAGCTTTCTTTTTTGTTGTTTTATTATTTATTATTGATCGTTGAATTTATTCATGAATTTATTTACTGAATTCTTCATATTCTATAGTTTTAGATGTTGTTTTTGTTTTAACAATTTTACTTTTTATATGCAGATGAATGATGGTGGTATTACATGCTAATCTATTTATCTAGCTTGAATTCAGGTAAGTAATATTTTCTATTATGATTTTGTTCGTTTGATTTTGACAAAAACAAATACAAAGAGATAAATTGTATTAATTATCCTCATCACCTTTTCTCTAATTTTAGTTGTTGGTGGTGGAATTTTTCTTATGATGTTGATGTAGTATATTTATTCTTGATGCTTATTTTTTTCAAGATTTTTTTTTATTTTACTCATAAATTTAATTTTCAAAAAAAAATCATTAATATTTTTCGCAGTAACACTAACACCAAGAATAATAGTGATACTTGGTAAAATCTAGAAATGTAAAAAAAAATTAATTATTATTTTATTTATTTACTTTATACAAAAATATAATATGTTTAATAAATATAAGTATTTTATTTGAAATGAACATTTTTAAAATTATGATTGGAAAGTATGCAAACAGAAAAATAATATATTTAATTAATTTGATTTGTTTTGTCTTTCCTTATCATCATAGCAATATTTAATATATATTTGAAATTAAGATCGAATTGTTTAGTAGTTGACATATAAATTATTTATATATTAAGGTAAAACTATTCTTATTGGCATATTAGATTTTTGTATATGTGTTTGAATTCTATCTAAAATTGTTTTAATGTGTTTGTATAGATTAATTATATAAGTAATGTAATATGTACATGTTAATTTGCTGTTTCACACAATTAAATAAATACATATTGAAGATGAATTTTGACACAAAAACAATTAACTATTGAGACTTCATATACTGATGATGTAACTGTGAAATTTAATGAATTGTTTAGATAATATTAAATCAACATTTCATTTTTCAATATAAAATTATATTTCAAAATTAAACAAGGTGATAAGTTAGTAAGATATTAATTAAAAATAGCAAATTTATGACCTATGTACAAAAAGAAGGTGGGTAGATGTATGACGAGGATATTAAAGTTTAATTTAAAAATAAAATAAAGTAAATAAATGTTATTCAAAAATATTATTAAAAAAATTTAGAAATTTTAAGAATTGTGAAAATAAATAACAAAAAGGACATTTATAAGGAATAAGAATTTATGATGTATTAAAGAAAAGTAGTGGATAATTATATTAAATCAAGTGACATGCTAATTAAAAGTTAAATATTAATATTATAATCGTTACACATCATTCAAAATATACTACTTTCCGTTTCTCAAAATAGCTGGCATGTTTACGTGCGAAAGCAAGCCTGAACATTACGGTTATCAAAAGAAAATAGTTGACACCTTTACTAAAAATATTTGTCTCAAAATAGTTGTCAGTTTAAAAGACAAAAAATAATTAACTATTTTTTTCAACTCTACCTTATCATTAACTATTCTAAAATTAACGAAGGTCAAAAAATTAATAAGCAATATATTAATTAAATCACATTTTTAATTAATTATTCTTTAAAAATTATGCAATCTTAATTCTGCTAATTATTCTGAAAAGGAGGAAATAATGTATAACAATTAATGATCTTTATGGCTTTATCCATTTGTTAAAATATTTTTTATTTTACAATAAGCATAATATATATTGTTTTTACTCATATAGATTTAGTTAGAGGTGAGGAGGGGGGGGGTGGTATTAACAACCTAATATTTTTTAGTTGTGATGGTATAATAAAGTGAAATATGCAACTTAAATTTTTTTGCAGTTACATAATTATATTTTTCGTACAACTTAGTTGGGGGTTTGGGTAGGGAGGAGGTTAGAATTTTGATCTTATTTTTTATTTTTAAAAATTAAGATTGGAGGGGGGATGGGGGAATGGAGGTGGAGGTGGGGGTATAATACTTTCTTTTTCAAATTTCATTTAAAAATAATGTGATAGTTGAGCTTTTTTTTTAAAGTAATGCGAGTAATATGATTTAATATGGCCGAACGAGACATTTCAATATAAAGCGATTAAAAATAATATTTTAATAATCCGCGCATCGCACGGGTACTTATACTTGTATATATATAAAGCAAAAGTGAAATCAGCAGAAGAAACCAAGTGGCAGTATAATAGAAAACCATGTGACAGTTTTAGGATAAAGTTATAAATATTGTAATAAATATTTCTAATTAAAAAATTAAATATATTTAGATATTTAAATTTAAAAATATTATATTTTATAATAAAAAAATTATCATTAGCTTGAAATTAGGAACTTAATATTGAAGAGTTTTAAAAGAACTCTAACTATTCATTACTTATCCCTTTTGGTATTATAAAATATATTTTAGTATTAAATAATAATAATAATAATAATAATAATAATAATAATAATAATAATAATAATCTATATATATATTATTTGAATTTGAAAATACATTATCCTTTTAAAAGGACCATTTACTTAAAAATCATTTGCTTATAACATGAAGAGTTATAAATGAACTCTTACTATGAAAACAACAACAACAATAATAATATCTATTTACAATTATTTATATATTTAAATAAATATTGATTTGTAGCGTGGACTCAAACCCCCCTACTTCCAATTATTTTAAATTTGTTAATAGAATTCATATTTTCAAATCGTTATTAACTTTTATAAAAAAAAATATGATTTTTAACAAAAAAATAAAAGAAAAAGGAGATCAAAGAACAGGAAAAACTTTGAACAAAGTTTATATATCACAATAACAATAATAATAATAATTTTAAAAAAATAACCTACACGTCCCTTGCCTAAAGATTACTATTAAATTTGAATTGAAAATCAGTTGGTTGTGACTTCTCTTTTTTAATAGTATATTTTTGTGGCAGAAAAATTGTAATCCTTTTTAGGTCATTCTTATTAGCAACTATAAGTTTTTGCTCCTTTATGTTTTACTTTATTTTTTAAATTTATATTTATCCAAATCAGTTTGTTTTTTGAATTCAAATTTAAATAAAATTTGAGTTGGAATAAATTTCTAACTTCTTAACTTATCCTATATATACTATAATGATATGCAATCCTAATCTTTCTCCTTTTTTTAAGTTAGTATTTTATATTGATCATCAACTTTCTTCACGAATAATTTACTCCATTCTCCTTATTCTTCACTTTTCTTAGAAACTTTATTTTAACATTTTCAATTTTTAGATGCATATGAGTGATGATCAAATTGCATGTTAATCTATTTTTCTATTATATACAGGTCTAAATTCAAGTAAGTAATAATTTTTATTATGATTTTGTTGGTTTGATTTTTTATAATAACAACAAATACATTCAACTACATAAATAAACAAATAAAACCACCTTTAGTTGAGAAGTCAAATTGACTCTTTTTGTTACTAATTTTATATTGTCATTTAATTAAAATAAATGCTCATATTTATTATATGTGTTTCTATTTTTTGTGATAATTTATTTATGCATTATGATGTCTTTAGATTCTTGGTGTACTTATGGATTGACAACAAGGTGGATTCAAGTTTGAACATCAATTGAACAAGATGCTACTCTTAGGGTGTGTTTGGTACGAAGGAAAATGTTTTTCCACAAAAATATTTTTCTAGAAAATATTTTCCTAAAAAATGAGTTGATTTCTTACTTATTTTCTTATGTTTGGTTGGTGGATGAAAAATATTTTTAGTATTTGGTTGGTGAATGAAATTTTTTTTTTTTAGAAAATTCATTTTTGTGTTTAGCTAAAGAGTAAAAATTACATTTTAGAAAAATAATTTTTGATCCTGAAAAATACCTTTTTAAGGGTATGTTCGATATGAAGGAGGAAAAATATTTTCTAGAAAAATAAGTTGTTTCTTAATTATATTCTTGTGTTCGTTATGCAAATTGAGTAAGTATATATTTTCTAAAAGTATTTGTATATATTTAACAAAAATAGTGAGAACAGATAGGATAAGAAGAGTGAGATAAAAAAATGTTTTGAATTAAAAAAAAACAAATAAAAAAATAATTCTTTGGGGGGAAGGGGTTGAGGTTGTCAAAATAGGTAGCAAGGTTGGGGTAAGAAAAAGTTTTAAATTTTTTAAATAAATTCATTTTGTTTTTTGAGGGGGAGAGGGGGCTAGTAGGGGTAGGGGTTGGGGTAGGAGAGCAAGAGTAGGGTAAGAAAAAAATTATTTTTTTTAGGAGGGAGAGAGGAAGGTTGGTAGAGGTAGGGTTATGAAACACCTAGGTTTCTAGACCTTAGAAATTTCCTGGAATTCTGGTCTCTAGACCCAATACGACTAAGGGGTACGAATGGTATGGTCCAGTCGTATACTGACCAGTGTTGGTTGATGGGATAAATTTTGGTCACTGAAATGGATATGACTTAGGGGTACGAGTCATATTGATGGGTACAGATCGTTTGGTTCCTTAACCTAATCTTCGATTTGGTTACTTAGGTTTGATATGAGTACAATTGGCTCACCTGGAGCTGTAAGCTAGGGTACGAGTCATACCCCGGACTCATATGGTGGTCAGTGTTCAATCCTCTTGGTATTTGATTCTGTTAGGGGTATGGATGAAGGGTACGAATTGTATGCTTTTGATACGACTTGATTTAGATGAGTCATATACTAGAAAGTGTTGATTCCAAAAGTTAAGATCAAGGGTACGAGTGGTGGGTACCACTCGTATAGGGAGGATACGACTCAGTAAGGGTCAGTCGTATCCTTGTGACAGAATTTATGCAATTTAAGTGAGGATAATCTGGACATTTTTCCACTTATCCAAATAAGGTCCTACGAATTATATGGCACTTAGAAGGTTATTTACCCTAATATTCTATTCATTAATACTTAGAAACTCTTCCTAAATACTCCATAATTCTCTCAAGAGCTTTTGGGGCAAGAAAGTTAGGGTTTCAACTAGAGGGTCAATTTGGGACTTTTCTTAGTGATTTCTTTCCATCACCATCTTGGTTTAAGGCATGTTCTCTTCCTTCGTTGTTAATTTTAAATAAAGGCATGTTTTTACATAATGTTTTCATGGTTTTATGATTGTATGATTTTGGTTTTCAAATATGAATTGGGGGTTTTGATATTAAATGGTTGGTTATGATTTTTCATGGTTTAATTTATGCTTTACATGCATCAATGGTGGTTTTGGATAATTGAATTACATGAAAATGGTTTAATGGTAATTGGATTTGGTTTTGGTTATATTATGCCCTAATGTGTTTGACAAAATGCCTATAATGATATTTTCATTGCATTGAGTACTTTAGTGGAACTCTTGCTTGTTTTAAAATTTGATAAAGGAATTATGCATGGTTTAAATGGCTTGAAAAGGTAAATGGCTAAATGGTTATGCTTGTGGGATACATGGAAATCCCCCAAGAGGTTTAATATGGTAATTAGAAAGGCCACTTGAAAGTCCTCTTAAACCTATAAATGGTTGGCTATGGATGATACTTGTAAGTAAGGGATGGTATGACGATATCAATATCAATGGCCTTGGTTAATAATTGGTTAATGGTTTGGTTATTTGAAAAATGGTTTTAATTGGACATTAATGGCGGGATGTGTAGAAAGCCATGAAAGGTGGAGGTCCCGAGGAGACTAAAATTGGAAACTCATATTTTCCAGTATGAGGTTTGTTCTTGGTGACCTTGTGCATAATGGCACACTTTATTTTGAGGGATGTACTAGTCATTCTAGGGTATCTTCTATGGTCGTACGGCTACACACACTGGGGCACTTTCAGCAGGGAGAGCTGAACCCATATAGCCCGTGGATGGTTTAGGACGGAAAAGCTACGCAACCCAGGTAAAGGTTTTAATGGCATGCTCAACCCGATCCCCTTTCTCGATATGGTTATATATATGTATGGTTATATGCATATGGATGGTTTCACTTGACTTTTATAAATGGCATTATTTTATCCTTATCTTGAGATCATGCTAGCGTTCACCCCTAACCCATCTACTAGCGGTTGTATACCCACGTTATGTTGGAACCAGCCGTTCTACTCCTCCTACATAGTGATTGACTTGGGGACATCATTTGGATTGAAGTAGAGAGCTTCCATCTTTTCGGAAGGCTTTATTTCATGCTATGGAAGTTTTTAGGCATTTTTATTTATTTCTGGACTATGGTTTTGGCTATGGTTTGGGGCATGTCCCAACCAAATTTTATTACTCTTTTGGTTAGAAGCTTTATAAAACTGCTATTGGTTGAAATAGACAGAATCAGTATGGGTGTTATCCTCGGCTTTGGTATTGGTGTTGGGGTTTACACCCTTGGACGGTATTGTTGGTTGTTCCATCGCATTTTATTTTGGGATTAAATCATATTATGTTTTGAAATTTAGTTGGTAATTGTCTGGTTTATGGCCCTTGTTTTGGTATTAGTTTGGTTTGGTATGGTTGGACGGTTGGTATAGGATGATTGGATTTGGTTGGGTCGGTCACAGTTGTGATCCTATCCCAGAGTCTTAGCATGAACAATAAATCTATCTTGTTATATGTTTGGAATTCAGCTAACTCAGGGTAGGTGGCTGAAGGTTGGGGTTGAGTAACGGGGGTGGTCTCCGGTCCTGGTCGGATTTGAGATGCCCATTATGACAAAGTCCCCGGTCGGGTCGTATTGGATTGGGTAGCGAGAAAGAAAAAAGTTTAAATATTTTTTAAAAAATTAAATATTTTTTAAAGGAGTAAGGGTTTGAGTTTTGGATTATTGGATAAGGTAATAAAAAATTAAAATGGTTTTTTTAATGAAGGATGGTAGGATGTGGGGGTAGGGGAGTGAGGGTGAGGTAAGGAAAAATTTTAAAAAATTCAAAAAATTAATTTTCTTTTGGAGGTGAGGGAAGGGTTGGTAGGGGTGTGGAGTCGGGTAGGGGTTAAGAAAACGTTTGAAGTTTTTTAAAAAAATTATATATATTTTTTTTAAGGGGAGGGGGGGAGGACTAGGGGTTTGGGTTTAGGGTAAGGGAATAAGGCAAGAAAAAAATTTGAAATATTTTTTTTGAATAGAGTAATAGGGGGTGGGGTGGGGGGTAGAAGATTGGAGGTCGGAGTAAGGGTGAGTGATTTTGAGGTTGAAAGAGAGTTTTGAAAAATGTTTTCCTTACTTTTTAAAGAGAAGTCATTTTCCTTAGATTTGAGAAAATAAGTTAATTTGAAAAACATTTTCCAAAACCTTTAAGCCAACCAAATATGAGAAAATTGGAAAACTTTTTTCCAGAAAATGTTTTCCTTCATACCAAACATACCCTTAGTGATAAATTGATAAATTTCAATCAAGGATCATGTGTGGCTTATATTTTCTTATTCTTAGTCTTATTATCTTTATCATACCTTCACTAAATTTTTACACATTTAATTTCTCCTAAGGCGAAAAAGAAGTCATACGAAAAGCCAACATCAATGAATATTTCGACGATAAGCTTCGACCAAGAAGAAGCCAAATCAGTTAAAAATTATCCAATTACAAATGTTGATGCAATAGAATATTATGTGAAAGTATAATTTCTACTAAGAAAAAAAGTACAATTCTCTTTCGTGATCATATTTATTATTACTAAAAATTGCACAAATACCCAACTTATGTTTTCAATAGTACAAAAAATACCAACTCCCTAAACATATTACAAAAATTCCACATATACACAGAATTTTATGTATATGTCAGTTATGTTATGCCTATTAATAGGAAAAGAGAGTAAAGTAATTAAAAAGTGGGAGAGAGTGTAATTACTTTTAGAAGGTTGGTATTTATGTTATTTATACTTATTTATTTACTAGTTTAATCGCACGTGCCTCGCACGTGTAACATTTGATTATTTAAAATTAAATAATTTTGTTTATTGCAGAAATTTTAAAATGTAAAAAGTTCAAATCACTTTTCAAAGATGCTTCATATTTTAATATAATAATGTAAAACTAAACATATATTTTAGTATAAGAACATATATATATTTTAGCACCAGAAGTTTCAAGTGGTATGAATCATTACTTTTGCGTTTGCCATGTATAAGTAGGGTTATTCTCAAAAATAGACCCAAATTAGAGTGGCTTTCAAATTTTAGCCCCAAATAAAATAGCTTTGTTAAAATAGCCTTTACTTGTTAAGTTATATTTTTTGGACGAAAATACCCTCCTCTAAAATATTTGTTGTTCAATCTCTTTCTTCGTCTTTTTATTCCAAATTTCAGAATCAACCCATGCGATGGCTCTCTAAAGTCCAAGGCTAAGTTTTCCAAACCATTAAATCTCTTTTTTTTCTCTCATTTTTTCAAATTTCAGAATCGACTTTCAAACATTCGCAGAATCGAGTTTTGCCGTAAGGGTTCTTCAGGTATGAAATTCATCATCAAAAGTCACTGTGGTAATTTTAGCTTATTGATGCATTGTGATAATTTTAGCTCGTTATATAATTAACATATTGATTTGCCTATCTTTAACAAAAGTATTCTGATGATTAGAGACTAGTTTTTCCATAACTGTTTTTAGCTTTTCTGCCAAGACCTTAGCTATGATCTTGTAGATACTCCCAATTAAACTAATTGGTCTGTAGTCTTTGAGATCAATTTCTCCTTTTTTCTTTGAAATAAGCGCTATGAAGGAAGCGTTGCATGACCTAACCATCCAACAATGTTGATGGTAATGGTTCATAGTAGCAAGTATGTCAACTTTGATTAAGTCCCAACATTTTTGATAAAATACCATTGTGTACCCATCTGGCCCCGGTGCCTTGTCTAGAGAACAAGATTGAATTGCTGCCAATACTTCATCTTCTTGAAAAATTGCTTACAGATTCATTATTTCCTCAGCTGAGATCGAAGCAACGCCCTCAAAATTGGCTGATGGCCTCCATTATTCTTGTTTAGTATACAACTTTTCATAAAAATCAAGAATTTCTTATTTTATCCTCTACTTATCCACAATGATCTCGGTACCCACTTTGAGTTTGTCTATGCAATTTTTCCTTCTGTGAGAATTTGCAATTTTTTGAAAAAACTTTGTGTTCCTATCCCCCTCCTTAAGCCATAAGCATCTTGATTTCTGCCGCCAAGAGATTTCCTCAGCCTTGGCTAGTTGTTGAAGCTCAATTCTCAGGTTTATCATCTGAATAGTTTCCGGCACTGTTAGTTGTCTACTCTCTGCCGCTTGCTCAAGTGCTGACAACTCATCTAGGGCTTTGGTTTTCCTGGTCTCTACCTTGCCAAATTCCTCCCTATTCCAGGTTGTTATATTCTTCTTTAGCCTTTTTAATTTCTGTAGTAGTACATAGTCAGCCCTACCCATTATATTGTAGCTCTGCCACCAGTCTTTCAGTTTCTCTAGAAACCCTTCTGATTGAAGCCACATATTTTCAAACTTGAAGTATGAAGGGCTAACGTCCCAGTCTCCGCTCTCAAGAAGAATAGGCTTGTGATCCGATATCACTTTTGGAAGGGTTGATTATTTTATAGGTCTGAATGAGTCATTCCACTCTGTGGAAATGAGAAATCTATCAACTTTCGATGCTTAAACAATGTTATCACCCCTTGACCATGTAAAATGAGCCCCCTGTAGTGGCAAGTCAATCATGTTAAGGTCTTGAATGGTGTCTGAGAAGGATCTCATGGTACTAGTCCTTCTCAAGCAGTTCAATTTCTCACTTTCAAATCTGCGCACATTGAAATCACCCCCTAATACCCAATGTCCATCCCATAGCCCCCGAACTCCAACAATTTCGTGCTACATCTCTTTCCTTTCCAGATAGGTCTGAGGTCCATAAATACCGGTAAAACACCATCTAAACTCATGTTGAATACTCTCTAGCATACATACTATGGAATAAGAGCCCTGGAGGGTGTCTGTATTGACCCACTGCCTCTTATCCCAAATAATTATGATACCGCCCCTAGTACCATATGCTTTCAAAGGTGCCCAGTTAGCCTACCTATTACCCCATAATTGTTGTACCCATGCAGTAGACCAATTTTCTACTTTTGTTTCTTGAAAACACAAAACATCCACTTTCCATTTTCTAACGAGAGATTTGATTGTGCTCCTCTTACTACTCTCATTCACCCCCCTCACATTCCAGCTTAGGATTTTTAGCTTCATCCAGAATAGGAGTTGTATTGCCTACCCTTGGTTCTGTTCTTTTGTCGCCCTTTTTTTTCGTAATTGATCCCACATGTCAATCTTTTTATTTCTCTTTCTCCTTTGGCCTTCTTCCCTTTTCTAAGTTGCTGCTTAGGATTTTGTTGCTGGATTTGGAATTGTCTTCTTTGCTCCATCCTTAGAATTATATCCAAAAGTTCATGTTCGAACCCGGTTGCATTGACCACAAAAGCTTTGCATGCCTTGAACAACTTAATTCTAGTCCATTTTGAAGTCTCAATTAGATTGGGCTTTTGGATTAATTGAGATTCAGACCCACATTCGTACCATGTTAAAGGGAGCGCTTCGCAGGTAGAATGAGAGGAAAATTCTGACTCTGATAGATTTATGTGAGTCAAATTCGGAGTTGGATTGCAAAGTAGTTGGGTTTCCCTTCTTGAGAGTCTGCTTCGTCTCTAATTTTGTAATTACCGGAGCACTGACCATAGAAGTTTGTGGTTCATCTTCTTCTAAAACCATCGATGGTATAGAGAGGGCATTAGATCTGTTGTGGTAAGGGTTTGGCTTGTGGCCCACTACTTTCCATATGGACTTTTCTTTTAAAAGCTTTGACTCATTTTGGGCTTTTCTAAATGGGCCTTTTTTGTAGAAGGTTTTGTCTAAAACTTGGTCCAAATGTTCATTATTTCCCCTAAGAGCAGCTGCCCTATTTTTATTTAGTAGACAGTTTGGCAGTCCAATATTCAAATTAAAGTTGTTGCCCTGACATCCCGCGTTTCTCTGAGACGTGTCTATAGAAGACTTTGAAAAAGTCGAGATTTTTTCTACATCAGATGGCTGGTGCTGACGCTGTTTAACATCCTTACCGCCGATGGATTTTTGGATTGATCTAATAGTAGCATGATTGTCTTCGTAAATCAAAATTTTGAAGACCCAATTTTCTCTGAAGATGTCTATTTTTGCTGGCAATTCATTCATGGAGTTACGGATGCAAATACGAGCCCAATAGAAGTGTGTCCGATGCTTCGTGTCTTCATCAGTGTCTATGAATCCACCACATTTATCACCGATGAATTTAAATGTTTCTGAAGACCATGCATGAAGAGGGATGCCCAGTGCTTTGACCCACTTATGTTCTGGAATTGGGTCTCTTGTCTTGGTCCTTGACATAGGGGACCACCATTCCAATGTAAGCTTCCTACCATTCCAGAACCATTCACCGCATTTGACCCTTTCTGCCTCTTGCCTGGATGGGAGATCAACTAGGAATAGGTTGTGATTAATCGGCGTGACTTTAAGGCCAATAGTGACTTGCCATCTAGAGACAAACCATTTTTGTATTATTTCTGGCTTGGGGCTATGGTGGAAAGGGTCATTGAACCGCCCGATCAGACACTTTCAAAGGAAGTGTTCGTTGTCGAGTTCCTTTGGGTTTGAGCCTCCTTCCCCCTCACTGGTGTTAAACCTTGCATCTATTGGCCATTGTGGGATCTTTGCAGCATCTAAATATGACCTAGACTGATCTGTGAATAGACTAAATCTTGAATTGATCCCCTTCCCCAAAAAACCTTGTATCTTTGTTGCTATATTACTCCATCCCCCGTTGTAGCTTCCTTCTGGAATAATGACTGCTGATTTCTTGTCGCCAAGGATAGCTTCTATTCTTACGAATCTCCTATATCTGTTAAAATTTTGGATCACCCTAAAGGTGTAAGCCTGGATCTTTCTTTCCCAACTTCTGCACTTGTTACCTGTTCCAAGTGAAGCCTGATGAAGCGCTTCACAAACCCAATGTAAATTACAATCATCAATTTTGATGCTGCTGTTGAACCGCCTGCTGCTTTCTGTAAGGACAAACCATCTAACTGGCCCTCTGTTAGAGCTAAATAACTCAAAAGACTTATCCCCCAAATAAAAATAGAGTTTCCGGTCCATGATTGTTCCAATAAGCACTCCCGACTGAGAAAGGGCAACTGCACTCCCAAATAGATTGATGTCAAATACTAAATTCTTGATTTACACTTGCTATTATTAGTGAAAAGGCAAATATCATTTGTTTGTAAGTTTGGAGAAGATAATGACTAATGACTATTGATACTAACCCTTTAGATTCGGGAGCCTCTCCTTAATTCTCTATTATAACCACCATTAAGGTTTATTCTTTTCAATTGTTCGATTAGAGAAGATCAAGTCCTAAAGAGGTATATTTCTTCTCCTTTGAGAAACTGTCCGTCATCTCTTACCAAATTAAACAAAACAAAGAACTATAAAGGGGGTTAAAAGGTCCAAAAATTGCTTTGACACTAATCCTTGATTTTGCTATTACTTATCGGTCAATTTTTGCTTAAATCTCAAGGAGATAATAATGAGGCGAGCTTGTTTTCTTGGTCAAAGGCGAACAACATCTAAAACTTGAGCAATAGTCTTAAATGTTGACCTAGTTAGGTTTGACACTAAGTTTGAATCAACTTATTAACAACTTTCAAACCAAACGTTACAACTACTAAAAACATTTACAAGCTGGCTTGCGGGACCAGATGCATGTAACTGAGAGTGACATTACCGATAATTCCAGTATGTAGCTATGGCCACCTCATATACAAAAGATCTAATTTATGGTTTTGGAGATACAATTGGATAAGTAACATGAGTGCCCCACGAAACGAATTGTAATGACATACGCTAACAGACACAAGAAGCTTGAATTTATTTGATCTAATAGACACATTGACTATTTAAGAGCCATAATTGATATTAGAAAGTAGTTACGAAAAAAACAACTAAGTGATGACGCTTGTAGTTACCATTTGAGCTAACCATCAACGAAGAACAACAAACTGAAACAAAACAAAACAAATGAAAACAAAGAACAGTAACGGAGCTAGTTTCCTTGTTCCAGTATAACTCTTTTTGAGCTTGAAATGTATCTGTGAGAGAATACAAAGCAATGACTGCACTTGATTGCGCATAATTGAATCGCCTATGAAGGTGAAAGATTTGTTTCACATCAAATTGAGGAATTTTTTGGGGTTAAATCTCGGTAGCTCAGTCTCTCGGATTCCATCTCCAGTAAAGATATTCAGTATCAGGTCTCCATTTTTCATACAGTTGTGGTGAGATTCAATTAAATAACAAGTGGCATTTGTGTAAACTGGACCACTTGGATCATGAACCCAGCTTCCGATAAATAAATCACATTTTCCTGTTTAAAAAAAAAGGAGACACAGTTTGTAAGGATTTACACACCAGTGACCTAAGCTCAAATTGCAAATCCAATTATTTACTCAAAGTTGCTGTTCTTTTTTCTATTACTAAAATTAAATACCTACCAGTCAAAGACAAAATCATAAATTAGAAACAACAAGTACTTCTAGTTCCCCTAGAAGAAAATTTGCCATCCTCAGTTTATTCAACTCAAATGGAAGAATAAAATACTCCCTCCGTTACATGTTTAAGACTATTACAAAATTAAAGAATATTTTGATACATTTCATTATTTTTAATTAAAGACCACAAGGTACAAATTTCAGTGTCAAATGTTATCTCGCTAATCCTTTTCTCAGGGAGAATGTTCAGTTTCTCGTTATCTTAAGTTGTTCCACTAAAATTAATCAAGGTGTGGTGTTCATGGTGCGGGCAGCTATAATTTTATTCATAATACTCAATATGTGTATCTTAAGAGTTCCCACAAGCAGTATAGATATGTCCTGCAATTAGTTTTCAGATTACTACAGGCCATAAGATGACTCTCAACCAAGAATAAATTCCAAAGAAGCAAAAAGACAACTGTGACTTGCTAAATTAGATTTAAATGCCGAACATAAACAATATTTTTTCTTTTACCTTTGTTTCCATTCAAGGCATTAGCCTCAGGATTTTTCACTCATAGTCTCTTATGTTTTGGTACCGCTTAAAATTAGATGGGACCAACA
Organism: Capsicum annuum; assembly: GCF_002878395.1. NCBI lineage: Eukaryota > Viridiplantae > Streptophyta > Magnoliopsida > Solanales > Solanaceae > Capsicum > Capsicum annuum. Next base: position 1,247,655 of record NW_025816940.1, on the reverse strand, counting down.
CTTCATATATTCTGAAGACATAAGTTTGCAAATCTTGTGCAACCTCAGGTTAAATATAAACATATAATCTTTTTTATGGCTTTTCTTAACACACTTCTAATGTTACTAACTTATGCATCAACCATATTTATTGCTCATGTGATGTTTTTAGTGATTGTACAAAAAATAGGGGTAGTCAATTTTACTCTTCATAGGTACAAATTAAAAGTGAGTTAATAGAATTTTCTCTTCACCTGTTCAGTTGGATCAGACGCGAGCCCCGAGCCCCTCCTCCGGCGGATTCCTCCTTTTGTTGCTCAGCCGATGGGGTATTAGCAGCCGTTTACAGTTGTTGTTCCCCTCCCAAGGGCAGGTTCTTACGCATTACTCACCTGTTCGTTATTGCAAACACCGTTTTCTGTGTTTTCCGTCCGACTTGCATGTTTTAAGCATGCTGCCAGCGTTCATCCTGAGCCAGGATCGAACTCTCCATGAGATTCATAGTTGCTTTACTTATAGCTTCCTTGTTCGTAGACAAAGTGGGTTTGGAAATGTCTTTCATTCCAAGGCATAACTTGTATATCCTGTTTAGTTGGTGCACGACAAAATACACAAGCAACAATTATCAAACTTGAAGTCTGACCAATTTTTGACCAAGAAAAAGTTGAAATTTTTTGGAAGCTCAAACCGAATTGAAAATGTAAAATTTAGATCTCAATTCAAGATCTCTCTTAAATCTCCTCCGCGTCTGGGAAGAAACACATTTTTTTCTTCTTACTAAATTTTCAGGTGCCAATCATGTAAACTAACATTCAATATTCATCTCAAGAAGTATCTAAACACATGCAACACATAAAACAACCCAGTCAAAATTAGAAAACACAAAATTCAGAAGTTCTACTTTTCGCATTGGAACGTAGAAATGAGTCAATGACTAAAACAGGGAAAACAAAAAGTCACCTAAATCTGAGTGTTTTTTTATTGGCAGGGATATGCAGCAAGTAGTAGCTCAATTTTATTCTATTTTTTTGAAACTGATAACTAATTTATATTCTAAATTTTAAAAAATAGAGTAGTGTTCGAAGGAATTCATTCTAAATTCTAAAAACTGTTGATGTCAAGAGCACAATCTGCATCAAATTTTGGTATCGAGCAGAATTTTAAGCTTTAATTTTATTTTTTAAAATTAAAAAAAGCAATCCAAAATACTTTAATAATTTCATTCGCATGAGTTCAAGCATAAAAAGTTAAAAGAATTTACAAAAATAAACTTAGAATCACAAAAAGATTTGGCACATACTTCGGCTACTCATCTATGTCTTCAATTACGGGTAAGAAGAGGTAAGTTGGAGTGTTGGAGGACTAATCTGTAGAGAATTAAAGAAGTGGATTGACAAAGAAAGAAATAAGGTTTGACAAAATCTTGAAGAAGTGGCTTACCTGAAAATTAAGAGAAACAATATGATCTGAGAGGAATAAATTACAAATTAAATTTAACCTAAAATTGGGTATATGACCTGAAAATTGAAATTAGAATCAAACACGAACAAAACTATTTGCAAATTGGAGGAAATATGAATACAAAAGAGCGAATAAAACATAGGGTAAAATTTAAGACAAATTTAACAGAGGCAGACCAAAAATTCAAAAAGCAACAAAAACATACCCAGTGTATTCCGATCAAGTGGGCTCAGATTCAGGATGTGAAGATGAAGAGTTGCTTGCACGTGTTCTTTATATTTTTGGTAGAGAAGAGATAGAAAATTGATACTTCTAGAGCTTCATTGCTAGAAATTGATGGATTATGAAAATAAAGAATTTTTTTTCGAATTGTATTGTCAGACAAACTATAAATGTACAGAGATATGTTAAAAAAAAAAAAAAAGAGAAGAAAGTTTGAGCACAGGATGAGCGAGAATCATACCTGATGTTGTAATGAACTGATAAAGAAAATCAAGGGTATTTCTGACGGAATATCAAAGATGAGGATGTTTCTAGACAATGGGCTACGCAACAACAACAACACAGAATGTACGCAGATCATATCACTATCTCAGAAAAAATAGGGAGGCTATTTTTGATATACTAATATACCAATTTAAATATAAGTGTATATAACTAGTATGATACACAAGACAAACTAACAGAATATCAAACACAAAAGATAAGTACATATATAAACTAGTTCGGTAAGTAAAATAAACTAACACCGCTAGCAACAAACAAAAAACTCTAGCCTCCGAGGAGCGCACCCCTACTATTACCAACACCCTCCCACCCCTAACTCTCTATCTTAATCTGCTTCCTCCACACCTTCCTATCAAGGGTCATGTCCTCCGTTAGCTGTAACTGCTCCATATCATGCCTAATCACCTCCCTCCAATATTTCTTTGGTCTACCTCTACCTCGCCTAAAACCATCCATAGCCAGTATCTCACACCTCCAACGTAACCTTACTTCTCGCATCTTGTCATCCACCGAGGCAACTCCTACATTCTCTCAAATAATCTCATTCCTTACCCTATCTTTCTTAGTATGCCCACACATCCATGCAACATTCTCATCTCTGCCACCTTCAACTTTTGGATATGGAAGTTCTTAAATGGCCAACACTTCGCTCCATACACCCTACCCGGCCGGACTACCACTCTATAGAACTTACCTTTAAGCTTCGGAGACACCTTCTTAATAGAACTCCCGAAGCAAGCCTCCATTTCAACCATCCTGCCCCAATACGATGCGTGACGTCCTCGTCAATCTCACCATTGTCCTGAATCATAGACCCCAGATACTTGAAACTCTCCCTCTTCTGAATGGCCTGAGAATCCAGCTTCACAACCACTCCAGCCTCCTGCGACACATCACTGAACTTACACTCCAAGTACTCCGTCTTGGTTCTACTTAACCGAAATTCTTTAGACTCAAGCGTCTGCCTCCACATTTCTAACTTATCATTAACTCCACCCCGAGTCTCGTCAATCAGAGCCACATCATCTGCGAATAACATACACTAAGGCACCTCCTCTTGAATATGTCGCGTCAAAATATCCATCACCAAGGCAAATAAAAACGGGCTAAGAGTCGACCCCTGATGCAACCCTATCACAACTGGAAAGTGCTCTGAATCTCTACCTACCAGCCTCACCCGAGTCTTCGCCCCCTCATACATATCCTGATCGCCCTAGTGTACTCCACGGGCACCCCTCTAGCCTCCAAGCACCCCCACAGGATCTCCCTGGTAACTCTATCATATGCCTTCACAAGATCAATAAACACCATGTACAAGTCCTTCTTCCTCTCCCGAAACTGCTTCACTAATCTCCTTACAAGGTGAATTGCCTCAGTGGTCGAGCAACCTGGCATGAAACCGAACTGATTCTCAAAAATAGTCACGATCCTTTTCATCCACACCTTTACCACCCTTTCCCAAACCTTTATAGTATGACTCAACAACTTAATACCTCTATAGTTATTGCAACTCTGGATGTCTCCCTTGTTCTTAAACACTGGAATCATCGTACTCCATCTTCACGCTTTAGGCATCTTTGCTGTCCTAAAAATACTGTTAAACAACCTTGTCAACCACTCTAAACCTGCCCCGCTAGTGCTTTTCCAAAAATCCACTGGAATCTTGTCTGGCCCCATCGCCCTACCTTGCCTCATCTTGCGAATAGCTCCCTTGACCCCCTCAACCTTGATACGCCTACAATACCCATAATCTTGACACTCCTCAGAATTCTCCAAGTCCCCCAACACAAAACCTTTGTTCCCCTTGTCGTTCAAAAGTTTATGGAAATAGGACTGCCACCTCTCCCTAATGAGAGCATCCTCCACCAGCACTGTACCATCCTCTCCTTTGATGCACTTTACCTGGTCAAGGTCACGAGCCCTCCACTCCCTGGGCTTAGCCAGCCTATATAACTTCTTATCTCCGTCTTTCTCCTTTAAAGCCGCATACAGGAGCTCAAAAGCTGCAGTCTTAGCTGCCGTAACCGCTAACTTAGCCTCTCTCCTAGCTACCTTATACTCCTCCTTATTTGTCTGTCTTTCCTCCTCATTCTTGCTCGCAACCAACTTAGCATAAGCCACCTTCTTATATTTCACCTTTTGCTTAACTTTTTCATTCTACCACCAGTCTCCCCGATGTTTGCCAGATTGACCTCTCGAGACACCCAATATCTCTCTAGCGGTCTCCAAAATACAACTAGCAGTCGTCTCCCACATACTATATGCACCTCCTCTACTATCCCAAGCCCCCTACTCTTCAACTTCTCCTCTATTTCCAAAGCACTAGCCAAAGTCAAAATACCCCACTTAATCCTGGGCCGAGCCTCCACGCTTCTGTAACACCTCAATTTTTTAAATCGGAATGCTACACGGTGCTCATGACCCCGAAGGACCACAAGCTAACCTATGATTGATATCTGACCTGTGTACTGTATAATATATCATAAAATGCGGAAACATAAACATGAAAGGCCATAAGGTTCGAACGGAATAAACGTCTGGTAACAAAATGTCTTAAAAAGGTATAACAATACCAAAACAAGTCATAAATACTGAAAATAATGTGATCTGAATATCTAATCTGACATCTAGTCTGAAAGCCTCTAACTGAACTGAATAAGGAGTTGAAGGAACATGTCTCCAACTAACTCCATCTAACAACTGAATAGTAAATATAGCAATAATCATATCGTCCTCGAATGAGAAGGATTCACTGCAAACTCTGAACACTGAAATGCTACTGCTGATCTGGAGCTCATGCCTCTCAACCTATGGTGTAACATAAGAGAAAGCACCATAGCGCAAATGCGTCAGTACATCTGAATGTACTGAGTATACGAGTGAGGTAGGCTAAATGCAAAGGGTTATATGCATAAACAATGCTGACTAATTATGAACGTGAGAATACTTACATGCATACATAACTGTAATTGAACTCGTAGAGACACTGATTACTGAGTCTGAATACTGACAACATGAGTGTACTAATACTGAGATACTGAATAGATGAACGACTATTTTTGACAGTTCAAATTATGAAGAACTGGTCTGATTGACTGTGTCTAACAGTCTTAAAACTGAGTACTGATAGTATAAGTTCAGAGAACTGGTAATAATGATAACATGAGTGACTGTATCTGATAATCTTGAATCTGATGGAACTATCTGAGTCCTGTACTGTATCTGAGTTTACTATATCTGACAGTCCTGATATACTGAAATCTGAAGAACTATTTGAGTTCTTTACTGAGACTGGGTGACTGTAGCTAATAGTCCTGAAATCTGTAACTGAAACTATGGGAAGTAGTTGTTTAACCGACATGCCTCATATGTGCCATTATAGCTAAGATGGGGTCCAATCTCTGTCCTGATTGAAAGGGTGTCAATATCGCGCCACTGGTAAGGACAACATGTGAGCAACCCTCATATAACAGGTAACTCTAGTGAGAATGGTGGGAACCCTCATATACATAAATGCATGACAGAAAGTACTGATAAGCTGATCACGCATATCTGATGCGTGAGTATATGACTGAACGGGCTCAAGAACATGCGGCTGAATATGCAATGGTAAAGGTACCAAGTTTGAACTGAAAAATAAGCATGGAACTGAATACCAAGTTTGTACTGAATACTTAACATGAAGCTGAATAAGCTTAAAGAGAACTGTTACCTTAAACGGAAACGCTAATGAATCCTGAGATCGTTTACTAAACATGCATGAGTGGAAATATAAGAACATAATTGAATTTGGAACTTGATTCATGAACTGAACTGAGACATTAAGTACAAAGCCTACGATTGAGTTTTGAGGCTAGAGGGTCGGCTCATAAGTCACACTTCCTCCAAGATAGATTCATCAAAGAAAACGACATGTTTAAATCATGGAAGTTTGGGGGCTATAGTGTATCTCCCCCTTGGGACACTATGTCCCTTGAAGAATGTTGGACTGACTTACTGAGATATTGAGAAAGTTGAGGCGATGCACAAGGCACCTAGGTACGAAATCGTGACTGATTATCTGAGATCTGAAATAGAAGCGTGATGCACGAATGCATAGACATACTGACTTATCTAATTAACTGAGTAACTGGTAACTGAATGCTGGCTATGCAAGACTGAATTGGACTTAATCTTAGTAGCTGGGCTGAGGCCATAAAGTATTATTCATATGAGAAGGGACTGACTGAGTAACATGAGGTAACTGATCATGGATTTCATGAAAGCTATATTGTCTGAAAATGCAGGACCAAACGTATTACATGATTTAGAAACATTCCATAGACTGAGGTATTGGAATACCTATAACTGAGTAGCTGATAACGGTATGTTATGGTCAAGTAAATTTAAAACTAAACTGAATTTCTGAGCTGAATACTGATCTAAAGCTGACACTATAACTTAAGACTATAACGGGGATCCATACTGGATCTAAATGCTGGGTCCTGATAACTGAATACTGAAATAGAGGTTTAAACTGATACTGAAGTGCTTAATTCTGATACTGAACATTAATTACTGAGTACAGAACTGTAACTGAGATAGAAACTGAGTTGTGATAGTTGCACAATGAAGGCTGACATAAGTCAAGGGTCTGAATATACATTCACACTCTGAACTTTCCAAATTTCTAAATATTACCTCTTGCTATCCTTTTGCTTGTATACTAACAGTATATTCAAGCCTATATTCATATCTACACCTTCGTATAAAACATATATGCAATAATCTACTCTTAATATGAAATATTAACTCTCTCCCATCTAAGCAATTTCTCAACACTACACTATTTTCATAAAGAGAGCTCATGAAGGGTTAAATCAGGAAAACCTGAAACATGAATGGATACTGACTGAACTTGACACATGACTGAAACCTGAGGAATAAAATATCAACAACATGGATTTACCAAAAAGGTCTGAACTGAGTAAATACATGATATAGTCTAAATTTATCTGATTAGTGAGGGCGTGGTATGAGTCATGGAAACTGAGTATACTGGGGAGCATGATACGTGTACATGAGTCATGAGCTGCATGACCTGAGTCTGGAATGTCTGAGTTCATGGAACATGATTCGTAATACTGAGTGAGCTGGAACTGAACTCCCTGCTGGGAACTGAAAACGCACACGATTCTATGGAATGCGTGTGAACATAAGCTATATCCATGGAATTTGAGACATGAAGCATGCATAGGCATTAAGATGACTGCAGTAGGAAACTTTACGCTGAGATAAAGATTGGTCAGGAATCGCCTTCCCTAATTACTTTTCTGTACATACTGGCACTACTACTAGAATCTGAGAGCCTGACTTGGGTACTTGATCTACCATCTCCCCCTTGGCTTTAAGCTATTATCATTAGTTTGTGAACACTAAACTAATCTTTGAACTGAACTGTAATCATCATCACATACTCACACTCTGATCAATACATGATCATCGCCTTACTAAACATATTATCTGCCTCTGTTTCCTCACATACTACTAATATCACATTCATACCTTCATGCTTAATTTCAAGTCAATAAACTTAAATTTCTAACTCGCACTGTTCAAGCCTATTGATTCATTCTGGCACAACTATCCCTATGAATATATAATCTATTTAATCTGGATATAGTATCCCAACTTGTCTACTGCTAGACTCCTAGGTTCATACTTCTAACTCCGGGTCATATGCTATCATAGGATTTTAAAAAGGGATCAGATAACATATCTAAATCTGGGTTTGATAACGAGTTCTCATGATCAGGAATGAGATCCGTACAACTTTGGAACATAACTTAACTGATGGGATACTGTTTGAGAAAGCCCTATCCTTAGGACTTAAGCTTCACTGTTTCTGTTACCTTGAAAGTAAGGTGGAATTAACATGAGTGAAGCATGATGAGAATCTACATGAGTTTCTTAGAGAACCTTGCTATAGCAATCTGAGACATGAAAGAAGGGAAACTGTTCCTAAAATATCTCATAGCCTCCTGCACATAAGTGTGGTGCACAACACATGCATATACAAGACTCTACTCGATGCAACTTTCAGACTTCCTAGGACTCTATTGAACTTTAGGCTCTGATACCAAGTTTGTAACATCCTAATTTTCTGAACCGGAATGCTACACGGTGCTCATGACCCCGAAGGACCACAAGCTAACCCATGACTGATATCTGACCTGTGTACTGTATAATATATCATAAAACGTGGAAATATGAACATGAAAGGCCATAAGGTTCGAATTGAATAAACGTCTGATAACAAAATATCTGAAAAACTACAACAATACCAAAATAAGTCATAAATAATGAAAATAATAAGATCTGAATATCTAATCTGACATCTAGTTTGAAAGCCTCTAACTGAACTAAATAAGGAGTTGAAGGAACATGTCTCTAACTAACTCCATCTAGCAACTGAATAGTAAATGTAGCAATAATCATATCGTCCTCGAATGAGAAGGACTCACTGTAAACTCTGAACACTGAAATGCTATTGCTGATCTGGACCTCGTGCCTCTCAACCTATGGTGTAACATAAGAGAAAGCACCATAGCGCAAATGCGTCAGTACGTCTGAATGTACTGAGTATACGAGTGAGGTAGGCTAAATGCAAAGGGTTATATGCATGAACAATGCTGACTAATTATGAACGTGAGAATACATACATGCATACATAACTGTAACTGAACTCGTGGAGACACTAACTACTGAGTCTGAATACTGACAACATGAGTGTACAATACTGAGATACTAAATAGATGAACAACTATTTTTGACAGTTCAAATTATGAAGAACTGGTCTGATTGACTGTGTCTAACAGTCCTGAAATTGAGTACTGATAGTATAAGTTCAGAGAACTGGTAATAATGATAACATGAGTGACTGTATCTAACAATCCTGAATCTGATGAAACTATCTGAGTCCCATACTGTATTTGAGTTGACTATATCTAACAGTCCTGATATACTAAAATCTGAAGAACTATCTGAGTTCTTTACTGAGACTTGGTGACTGTAGCTAACAGTCCTGAAATCTGTAACTGAAACTGTGGGAAGTAGTTGTTTAACCGACATGCCCCATATATGCCATTATGGCTAAGATGGGGTCCAATCTCTGCCCTGACTGGAAGGGTGTCAATACCGCGCCACTGGTAAGGACAACATGTGAGCAACCCTCATATAACAGGTAACTCTAGTAAAAACGGTGGGAACCCTTATTTAACAGGTTAAGCCATCTTATCTACCCTCATATAACAGGCTGCGATGTCTCAACCTATGCTGGCTATATAGTTCTGGAACGCAAGGATGACTGCTAAGAATCACACCCTGAACTGGTAGGTGAGTTCCCATCCTTGAGTTCACTCGGTGCTAACTTCTACTCCCATCTGAAGGACACTGAACTGAATAACTAAGCTGAACTGAATAACTGAACTCAACTGATTAGCTGAATTGATACTGACTAACTGAACTAAAAATAGTGGTATTGTTTGGCGGTGGATTCTGATGATGGATGGAATATAATGAGTTCTGAGGACTGATTAAGAGTACTGAAGTCACTGAGATTTACTGTGATTACTGAGGTTACTGAGCACTCAGATTAATGAGAATACTGGACTACTGAGATTACTAAGTTTTCCTGAGTCACATGACTGACTGATTTCTATAGATCATGGCTTGACTGAGAGTATCGTGAAAACATGACATGGCTCTAGGCATACAACTATATGTTTCGGGTATAAGTACCCCCAGGACTCGATGGAAGAAAACTGACACACATGACTGACTTGATCATAAGAGTAGAGTCCATAATCCACAATATCATAAATAAGGGATTTCATACTAAGCATGGTTCTGAACAATCTATTTCATGAAAGGGAATTTCATACAACATGTATATACTTGCATAACTTTCAATATCATGCTCATTACATATTACAACCACAATCCATAATATCATAACTTGGGGAATTTCATGAAGTACATGGGTAATCTACATCTTGTACATGAGTGGGTTTTGCAAGTAAGCATAGCATAATTCCATAAGACTAGTTCATGAGTAATCCAACAGTGTTCACAAGACACATTATCAACATGGATGACAGTGAATTATAGAGGCCTATCATGAATCCTTTCCTTAGTCACAATTTAGCTATAATGCATGGTTTCTAGTCTCTTTGGTATTTTATCAAACACCTTACATGCACAACTTAGGCATAGGTGTAAATCATACAATTACTCATCATAAATAATCAAACTCACATGTTTTCAACTCATATGATGTCATAGATTCATAATAACACATAAAGATTCTATCTTGGCATCATTCAACACACAAACATGATCAACAATCCATTCATAACATGAAAAAACCATAGTATATAGTTTTAGAAAAGGGTTCTTGAACTTCATGGACGAAAGGAGTCCATGAATAAACACACGCATACCTTAAAGCTTGATCTTGAAAGAGATCTAATATTTCTTGAAGGTTCTTGAAGAAATCCTTAGGCTTGCTATTGATTTTTCTTGACTAGGGTTTAACTCCTTTGGGAGAGAATATTCTTATTCTTGAGGAGATGATTTTGAGAAGAAACTCTAATCTTGTGGTTGAAAGTGTATGAGAGAGCTATTTAAGATGTTTAACCGAAGAAAAAAGGAAAAATTACTCCTTTTTAGGGTTATAAGTCATGGGAAGTGAAGGAAAAAGACCAAAATACCCTTATAAAATAAACTCCAGTTGCTGAAATAATAGTTGTCGATATTTGTGACAAGGAGTCAAAAGTGTGGTAAGACGTCAAAAAAATCATCACACAGAAGTTGGATCCTGCCTAAGGCTGACGACATTTGTGACATGGCGTTAAAAATGTGGTAAGTCGTCAAAAATGTCGTCACATAGAAGCTGGATTCTGCCTAAGGCTGACGACATTTGTGACATGGTGTCAAAAATGTGGTAAGCCATCAAAAATGTTGTCACACATAAGCTGGATTCTGCCTAAGGCTGACGACCTTCGTGATAGGGCGTCACAAATGTGGTAAGCGACCACGAATGTCGTCACATTGTTTCCATCCTGACATGCTGGAGTAAAATAGGAATAACTCTTTTTTTCGCTATCGGATTTAGGCGAAATTAGTATCGTTGGAAAGCTAATTCAATTATCTATGTGTTGATAGGTCATGAGCTCAAAAATTCTAAGTACTATGAGAGATATGCTCGTTTGAAGTTGACTATACCAATATCCTTCTCAAGAATTCAATCGGTAAGGAATGTTTTGATTCGTCTGATAGCTGGGAGTTATTTGAAGCTTTAATATACATCTATCTTAATCATAAAACTATAAAAGAACCATGATGTACTATGCATGAGCTTGGTACATGGCTCTAATATTGGTTTGGAATTTTTTGGGATATTACAGCTTCTCTTCTTTTTGACCTTATTGATGACCTAATCCATCACCAACAACCTATGCTGAGTCGAAAGATTCTCTCTAGGTATGAGTTTACAGTCTTTACAAAGCGCTCTATCCTCTTTCCTAAGAAGCAGAAAGTTTATCTGAGTCTTGGCCATTGAACTATGAAATGTAATAAGGTGTTCCTCCTTCTTCGGAAAGCTTGAATTCGCTATCAACAACCGAAAAGCTCTAGAAAAATCCAAAAAAGTAGCTCCTCTGTCATTCCGCTCACCAAAACCAAAACCGCTAACAGTAGATAATAAAGGACCCATTTTACGGGTCTAATATTACAGTTTTAAATATATTTATTGATATTTAATTAATTTGTCAAGAAAATTAAATTAATATTTTTAAATAAACAAGATAGAAAATGATAATAAATATCACACATAAAAATAATAATATTATTTTTATAAAATAAAATAATAGCTTACAACTTATTTAAATTGTCCTAATTAAAATTAAAATATAATGCGCTTCACTTATTTTTAACATCATGTCCAACACAGTTTCTTGAATTAAATAACTAATTTAATGTTTTTATTTATAAATTTTATTTAAAAATTATCGAAGGGGCTAAATTAAAATTAAAAGTATCAGTATATTAACATTTTTTATAAAAATATTACGAGCAATATTTTCTTAAAATATAATCTTATTATCTAATATGTCATATAAATAACAATAAATAGCGTATTTATAAGGAGATAAAAGAATATTCTTACCCATATAAATATATCATATATTCATTTTCATAATGAAATAATATAAAATTATCAAAGATACATTACTGATAGTTGAAATTATTCATAAAAAATAGAGCACAAATTAAATTAATACTGGTGGGGTTCAAACTTTTATTTAAGGGTTTCAAAAAAATTATGTTATTTCACGTTAGTTTAAAGAAAGTTTACATGCAGGTTAATTTATCTATTATATTGTATTTCTTTTATTTCTTTTTGATTTACTTTATTTGGGTTAGACACACACCTTAGTATATCTCTTACTATAAAATTAAAGTATTTTTACTAATATACCCCTAATTAAAATTTATATCTATCAGTAATGATTACATTTATTGAACAAGAGCATAATAGGAGGATTTTTTTCAAACTATTCTTGAAAAATTAATGGAGAAAATATTTAGAAATATAAGCACAACCCAATGGAATGTATAAAAAGGAATGGATGGAGTATTATATACTCTTATCTTTAGGATTACAAATCTCAACTTTTATGAAAGCTTACATATAAATATATTTATATAATACAGTAAAAGTTCTTTACACTAACCATCTAATGTACTTTAATCTTTTTCAAAAATTTATCTTTTAAATATTTTTTTGCAAGTTGACATGCACGATAATTGTGATTACACCTACAATCCATAAGTGAATACAAAAATTGTGCGTTCGAAACCTTATTTGAATATCACATATGTAATTGATCTACATTTCTAGTAAAACTTTTATAGAAAGATTAAATAATATTTTCTATAAAATTATTTGATAATTAACAAAAGGAAATATCATGAAATAGATTAACAACATTAAATTTTAATACACCAAATTCATGTGTGACAGTCTTTGTTGGACCAAAAACTAATAATATTAGAAGCTTGGAGTATTGAAAATTTTGGTAGAGTCAGAATTTTCATTTAGAAAGTTTAAAATATAAGAAAATAAATATATGAAGAAAAAAATTCAACATAACACATAAAAGTAAAAAAAGAATTTTAACTCTATATAAACAATTTAATATTTTGTGAAAGGAGATTCGAATTATAAATTTAAATTTATTTAAAATATTACGTGTTAAATAATGTGATTGAATAAGTTGAGACTTGGAAGTGGAAATGTTCTTAGCCACGTAATGGTCCCACTTAGAAAATGTAGACATATAAGCTAGAAAATAAAAGAAATGACTAATGGAGTTCTTTGTTGATATTACTATTGACTAATGATTGTACTATTTAGATGTGAAATGACAAATATACCCTTGATCGTCCTACAACTCACTCTTCTATATAAAAAAATATAAAAAAATAATACTAGATAATGAAACACCCATTTTATGGGCCCAATATTATAATTTTAAATATATTTATTGATATTTAATTAGTTTGTCAAAAAAATTAAATTAATATTTTTTAATAAACAAGATAGAAAATGATAATAAAATATCACACTTTAAAAAACTATATGTTTTATTTTTATAAAATCAAATCATAGCTTAAGACTTATTCAAATTGCCCTAATTAAAATTAAAATATTATATGCTTCACTTATTTTTAACATCATGTTCAACACATTTTATTGAATTAAATAACTAATTTAATTTTTTTATTTTTAAATTTTATTTAAAAATTGTTGAAGAGGATAAATTAAAATTATAAGTGTCAGTGTATTAGCATTTTTTATAAAAATCTTACAAGCAATATTTTCTTAAAATATAGTCTTATTATCTAATATATCATATAAGTAAAAATAAATAGCGTATTTATATTAAGGAGATAAGAGGATATTCTTACCCATATAAATATATCATATATTTATTTTTATAATGAAATAATACAAACTTACTAAAGATACATTACTGATAGTTGAAATTATTCATAAAAAAATAGAGCAGTTAAAACTTTTATTTAAGGATTTCAAAAATATTACTTCCTCCGTTTAAAAAAGAATGACCTACTTTCCTTTTTGATCCGTTTATAAAAGAATGACCCCTTTTCTCTTTTTGCAATACTTTAATTTCAACTTTCCACATGGCATGTTGTAATACCCCAATCGTTTCTTAAGCCTAAATCCGTCTTTTGAGTGGATATGTATGACTTCCAAAGTGATTGATGTTTAAACCATGTTTTATTTATCTAATTTCTAATTTTTATCATGTAGAGCATTGAATAAGCTTTCCATCGATACCAATTTCATTGAGATTTGACATCGGACGAGGGAGTTATGGCCGTTTTACTGAACGGTATCAGATCGCCCAGGTTTGATGGTCGACCTGGCGGACCGTCAGGTCCCTGGTGGACCTTTAAGTGCCCCATCAAGCCAAGGCAGTGACTCCTTTTTTAGGCCATCGTGTGATGGCCAAGTTGGTGGATCGTCAAAAAGTTGATGGACTGTTAAGGGGTCCATCAGGTCGAGACAGAATGTCTCGTTTCTGGCCGTCGACTGACGGACAACTTGGTGGTCCGTCAGTTTCCTGATGGACCGTTACTTCGACTGTCATGTTGAGGCAGAACATTCCAGTTTTAGCACTCGAGTGACGGACGATTTGGTGGACCGTCAGGATACTTGACGGACCGTCAGATCGACCGTCACAGGCCCCGATCAATGAATTTTAGTTTTTTCAAAAGGGCATTTTGGTCATTTCCACCCCATAAGGTCTTATATATATATATATATATATATATCCTAGTAGAGAATAGCCCTTCATTTTCTCCTTTCCTCTACCAAGAAACATCTAGAAATTAGGGTTTCTTCCAAAACCCAAAAAAAAATTCAATCTTCTTCCAAGAAATTCAAGAATCTTCCATAGAGATTCAAAGTGATCCAAGAATTAAGCTTTCCTAATTAAAGGCATCAAGAAATACAGCTTAAGAATGATATAAAGAAGTTTATATCAAGTTTCTACGTCTCCAAAATTATAATCTAAGGTATATGGGGTTTGAACAAGAACACTCCTTTCGTTCTTGTTCCTAAAGATTTACTTTCTATTATTGATTTACATGATTTTGCAAGTGGATTTACACCCAAATTTCTTTATTTATGATTTATGAGATTTGAGTTGAATAAGTTTGATATTTATGATTATTTCACCATCATGTTTCTTAAATTGAGAATTTATTCCATGAGTTGTATATTGTCATTATGTATTGATGATTTCTAAGTGATTTAAGACAAGTGTCATGAGTTATGCCTTTCCATGAGAAATTTGACTATTGAATATATATCGATATTTGAGATTGAAAGTCAAGAATGAGTCCTATGATGTTTTCTTGAAGCTTTTGATATTTGAAAATGATTCGAAAAACAAATGTACTTGATGTTGAGAAAGATTGTGTTGAGTTGAGTCAGGTTAGGAATCCACAAGATGTTTATGATTTACGGATGAGATATATATTTATGTTTTGGTCTTTATAATAGACCCATGAGTTGATATTGATTAAGGTGGATTTCCTAACACGTTCTGAGCTGAGTCTGGGAGGAGTATTTAGCACCGAGCGAAGAATGTGGTATTTCTCCAAAACTACGTTCCACCGTAGGATTGATGTTGATAATTGTGGGCCAAAGGCTGAGTATGAGATTGTGATAACGAGATTGAGGTTGTACTCCCAAGAAAGAGTACAACACCTCTGCCAATGTGGGGTTCTCTCCTTAGGAGGGCAAAATGTTGGACTCCATGCGGCTCACATGGTGTAGTTATGTCAGTTACAAAAAACTCTCACGTCCATTATGATCTAATTACCATGAGTTACCGAGTCACTCTAAGTCATGAGTCAAAGAGTTTGAGTTGAGATAAATGATTTACGAGATTTATGAAGCATATGTTATTACTGATGACTTTTGAAAATGATGTTTTAGATAATTCAATCGAAGATAGTTGTTATTGTCAGTATGTATGATTTTTTTGTACATTTATGATATTATTTAAAATATTGCATCCACCCCCACATACTCAGTACATTCCCAAGTACTGACTCCCATACTCTTTTGTACTCTATATTTCCTCATGATATAGGTTCAAGTGCTCAGTCTCAGCAGCGACAATGATCTTTGAGTACCTTCATCTTCATTTTTGCGGTTGGTGAGTCCTCATGGTTCGTGGACCTGTGTCTCCGATTTTGTCTTGTTAATAGATGGTTGTTTACTTTCAGTTCAGTACGAGTCAGTTGGGGATCTGTCCCAATGGCTCCACAGTCCTATGAAGTAGAGGCTTTGTCAGACTAGTGTGCTAGCATGTACAGAGATTTCAGTATTTTGTTTGTATAGAACCGTATTACTTCATATCTAAGTATGTTCATGTCATGATTATTCTTCCCTACTTTATGATGATTTGTGTCGTAGAGAGTTCTGAAGGTAATGAAAGGCTTAGAGGGTTAGCTTGAGGCCACGTGTGGCCTTGAGCACCATGTGATGTCTCGGGATAGGTTCTCGGGGTGTTACACATGTTTAGGACCACAAGATTAAAGGGCATTTTGGTACATTTGACACAACTTTAATTTAAGGCCACAAGATTCAAAAGTCTTCTTTATTTTCTTAAACTTTGTGTCAAGTCAAAGTAGGTCATTCTTTTTGAAACGGAGGGAGTATATGTTATTTCACGTTAGTTTAAAGAAAGTTTACATGCAGATTAATTTATCTATTATATCGTATTTTTTTCATTTCTTTTTATTTGCTTTATTTGGGTTAGACACACACCTTAATATATCTCTTACTATAAAATTAAAAGTAGTTTTACTAATATACTCCTAATTAAATTATATATCTATCAGTATTGATTACATTTATTGAACAAGGGCATAATAGAAAGATTTTGTTCAAACTATTCTTGAAAAATTAATGGAGCAAATATTTAGAAATATAAGCACAACCCAATGGAACGTATAAAAAGGAATGGATTGAGTATTATATACTATTATCTTTAAGACTACAAATCTCAACTTTTATGAAAGCTTACATATAAATATATGAGATAATGCATCAACCCCCAGAACTTGTCTTCCCAACGTACTTTAGCACTTAAACTAACCTTCCATTTATTTACCCCCCAACATCTTTGGAGTGAATTAATTTCACCCCTTAATATATAATACCACTCTCATGAGGGAGAGTGCATCACACTCGCTGACACGTCAGCACCACGTCGGAGCCACGTAAATAAAGTATTTTTTAAAAAATATATAAGTAATATATATATAAAAATATCTATAAATATTATATCTAAAAATAAATATTATATATATATATATAAATATTTAAATATATATAAAATATTTTAAATTTTAAAAATAACTGCACCCCCCATTTTCGTTTTTCTTCATAACCCCCCTTCCTCTCCCCTCCCCTCCCCCCTCTCTCCCATTCACCTCCACACCTGCACACATCCCGTCTACCCCAGTCTAGCCCTACACTGCCATACCTGCACACACCCTCATCCACCTCCATCCACCCCCCACAACCACACCTGCACACACACGCCATATTTTCTGGCGAATTTTCGTCGGAAAACTCCATTACCACCATAAAAAATATCATAAAATAGTGATAAAAATTCAACCACCTGGTAAATTCGATCAAATCAACACCAAATTCTCTAATCAACAACCAAACATTCAAATCATGTTAATTTTTTAATTTTCAAATTCAATTTTATTTCTTTATTTATTGGGGATGAAGGAGGAGAAATTGGAGGTAGGGGTGTGATTTGGTAATTGGAGAAGTAATTGGGGTTAGATTTTGGAGGGGAGGGGGGCTGGTGGTGGTGGCTGGCGGGTTTGGGAGGAGATTAGGATG
>NW_025816940.1:1127287-1229602 GCF_002878395.1 Capsicum annuum | reverse complement strand
GGGGGGGGGGGGGAGTTAGAAGAAGAAGGAGAGATTTTTTTTTCTTTTTTTTCCTTTTTTGTTATATATATATATATATATATATATATATATATATATATATATGTATAAAATAAAAAATCATCATTTTTTTAAAAAAAAATGTCACGTCAGCATTAGGGTTGAAATTAATTCACTTTAAAGATGTTAAAGGGGTAAATAATTATTCGTAAAGTTTAAGTGGTAAACTAAGTTGTCGGGACAAGTTCAGGGGGTTTTCATGTATTATCTCTAAATATATTTATATAATACAGTATAAGTTCTTTACACTAACCATCTAATATACTTCAATCTTTTTCAAAAATATATGTTTTAAATATTTTTTTGAAGTTGACATGCACGATAATTGTGATTATACCTACAATCCATAAGTTAATACAAAAATTATGCGTTCGAAACCTTATATTAATATCACATATGTAATTGTTCTTCATTTCTAGTAAAATGTTTATAGAATGATTTAATAATATTTTTTATAAAATTATTTAATAATTAACAAAAATAAATATCTTGAAATAGATTAATGACTTTAAATTTTAATTCACCAAGTTCATGTGACAGTATTTGTTGGGCCAAAAGCTAATAATATTAGAAGCTTAGAGTATTGAAAATTTCAGTAGAGTCAGAATTTTCACTTAGAAAGCCTAAAATATAAGAAAATAAATATATGAAGAAAAAAATTCAACATATCACATAAAAACAAAAAAATAATTTTAATTCTATATAAACAATCTAATATTTTGTGGAATGAGATTCAAATTATAAATTTAAATTTATTTAAAATGTTACTTCATAAATAATGTGGTTGAATCAGTTGAGACTTGGAAGTAAAAATGTTATTATCCACATAATGAGTCCACTTAAAAAATATGATTGAATAAGTTGAGGCTTGAAAGTAAAAATGTCGTTAGCCATATAATGGATCCACTGAGACATTGTAGACATGCAAGCTAGAAAAAAAAAGCTAATAAATTAAAAGTAGTTTTTCTAATATACCCTAATTAAATTTTATGTCTATCAATAATGATTACATTTATTGAACAAGGGCATAATAGAAAGATTTTGTTCAAACTATTCTTGAAAGATTAAAGGAGAAAATATTTATGAATATAAGCACAACCCAAAAGGAACAAATAAAAAGAAATGGATGGAGTATTATATGCTCTTATCGTTAAGATTACAAATCTCAACTTTTATTAAAGCTTACATATAAATATATTTATGTAATACAGTAAATTTTTTTTACACTAACCGTTTAATGTACTTCAATCTTTTTTAAAAATTTATCTTTAAAATATCTATTTGTGAGTTTACATGCACGAAAATTGTGATTACACCTACAATCCATAAGTGAATACAAAAATTATACGTTCAAAGTCTTATATGAATATCACATATACAATTCTTTTTCATTTCTAGTAAAATAAATAAAAATAAAAAATAATAATGAGAGTATTGTTTATCCTAATTATTTTTCATTATTAAATATATATAAAAATATATAATACTATAACATAACATAAATAGTCAATTTTAGAGAAAACTTGAATACTAAACGAAACCGAGTAATGGTTAATTGATGACGCAAGAAACATGACCTTTTATATCTTCAACAATAAACTTGCTACTTAATATAAAGGATATCAAAATTTTCCCTTTATTTGCTACTAAATTACAAATATACCATTGGTCATTCCTCCACTCACCTTTCTATATAGTAGAATAAATAAATAATAATAATAAAATAATAATTTTAATTTATATCATTTTGATTAGACATTGAATTTAAGATATATAAATTTTTTTTTGCAATGTTTCAAATTATCTTCAAAATAATTTTAACTTTAAATTGAAAAAGTAAGCTTTTGTAAACTTTTTGACAAATAAATGAAATTCATCATGACTTAAATATTGATAATGTTATCACATATTAACAAACTGAAAAATGTTAATTCTTTTTGAAAAATGATTAAATAAAGAAAAATATATTATTTGAATTGAGACATATGATGTATTAAAATACATTCTGATATAATGAAATTAATTTTGTTAATTAAATATTAAAATAGACTTATAGTTGCGGTGTGTAGAATCCATGTGAAAGATTACATCATTAGTGATCTTAAAAAGATTCTATCTTTTCATATACAATTTTGAGAGTATTTGAGCATTTTATTACAAAAAAAATAACTTGGAACAAAATTTTATAATCTTCTTGATTGAATAATTGCCAACTAAATGCAGCAATTGAAATTCAAAACTTGTTAAAATGACATCAATTTGAAATAGTATAATAAATATTAAATTATAGATTATTTTGAGAATTTTCTTTTGGGTTATATAGTTAAGGTGAGAAGTGACAAGTAGTGCCTTTCAAAGAAGAGAGAAAAGATTAAATGAGAAAAAATAACCTAAAAATTTGATGAAATATGTGAAATATTTGTTTTTGTGTGATTTAACTGTTTTACCCCTCTCCATAATTACATTGGGGTATTTTTTAGAGTGTGGGGGTGATTGACACAGTTTTTGATGTATTTTGATATCTTTTGTGTGATATTATGATTTTTGGAGGCTTCGAGAGCCTTATTTTGGACTTTGTGGCTATCTTTTGATCCATGCAATGGATGTCTGAATGAACTACACCAGCAGATTCAGAACGCCAATTTTAGGGTGGTAACATATTTGTTGTGGTATTGTGGTTTTTAATCTCATTTCAACCCTCGATTTGAAAAATTATAATTTTGAGTTTTGGGGGTTAACTTTGTAAAATTAACATTTTTCAAAATTTTGATATCGCCACGGAGTCCGGAGCATCAAATTTAGTGTGATTACATAGTTTGTTTGCGTATATCGGACTACAAATGAATCCCGGGCACCTCATCGAAGTCCATTTTGGGACTTAAAAATCTGGTGCACCGGGTTGCTGGTGTAGCTCAGAAAATAAAGGTTAAATCTCATTTGGGGAGGCCGATTTATGCTTTAAATGCTTGATAATCCGGGCTTAGTATAAGTAGGCCCTTTTCCCCGATTTTGTTCATTCTTCACTGGTCCCTTGAGAGTTAAACCCTAAAATAGTATGAGAGCTTAAAAGTGAATCTTGTTGGTACTTGAGAAACTAGATTAACATCTATTTCTTGATTCTCTTACGAATTTAAGGTGATATTTCATCCCTTTTTTACTTTAATTCTTAATTTAATTGTTCAAACCCCAAAGACCTTATTACTTGATTTATCCCCAAATTTTATTCCTTTTCACTTGAATAATGTTCCTAATTCTATAATTACTACCTTTCATCAATGTAACCTTCAAAACAACTTTGATTCTTGATTTTAACACGGATTTCAAAGGTTTTACCTGGTAAAGCTCAAAAATAGTTTTTCTTTGATTTGAACCTCAGTTTTGACTCAATTTGACTTGACTATTCAGCTATACGTTCCTAAAAGTATGGAAAACACATTTTTGAAGTAAATTTATAATTTTTTCCTTTTTTGAAAATTTATTTCGGAGGTACGTTTTAACCCCGAACCAAAAATGGTCAATATGAGTATCGTTGACTTTGTTTTTATCGTGTAGATTCTAAATTTCTTAGATTTAGTTGATTTCAAAACCGTTCATGAGAAGTAGAGCTTTGGATTTGAAGTGTAGCGAACCAGTTTTAGCATTCGAGGTAGGTTATGGCTTAACTCTCCAGACTGGGCTGGGTAGTTAATTTGTATACCAAAATGCATGTTAAGGGTAGGAACTAATTATGAAATTTGGTTTTTTATATGTTGTGCTCGTGTGGGGGCCTAAATATGATGTAATTCTTGAATTTTAGATATCATGTGATATGTGTGCCTTTGGCGTATTGTGATATATTCATACTTTGTGAGCATAGTAATCATGTAAAAAATTCATGGATAGTGGAAATAGTGAATAGATATTGGCTCACGTGGTTGTGGAATTGTAACACTGTTGTTGGTTGTGGAAATACACCATGTATATTAGTTGTTGAAATTTTCATTTTGAATGATTATGAACATTGCATCATCATTCTCATGTCATCATACGTATCATTTTACTTGTTTGTTTTATTGCTTTATATTTACTTGTTGTTGTGTATGTGTACTTGATTTGTGTCTTATGTTATGTATGTGCTTGGAAACACTGGAAATATTGAAAACACTGAAAATACAGAAAACCTGTAAAATACTGAATAATGGTATAGGATATTGGATATTATGGACCGACCTTTTCTAAAGGATTATGCTGGAGAAGACGCGATGACTGTGTGTCGACCTCAAGGCTGTGTGCCAACCTCAAGGCTATGTGCCAACCTCGTGTATCATTATCATCTTATATGTTGCATTTGCTTTATTGAGTTGATGTTGCGATTGAATTAACATATTGACTTGTTATATGTCTACTTGCTCTATATCCTGTTACTTATACTTGACCCTCCTGTATATGCATGTTCTTCTCTGTTTATACTTGTATTTGATATAATGTATATTTGTGTTATACTTGCTGTATTATTGTTTTTTTGTGTATATATATATATATATATTAGAATTGTTAGTGCAGGCGGTGTGGGCTACCGTTGTGGGATATTTTTTGATTGCAGGTGACGACGTGCCCTTAGTGTGTATTTTGTGTACCTTATTTTCTACTTTTCTCTATCGGCCTATGATACCTACTGAGTATAACTGGATCGTACTCACTTCTACTGTACCCTTCTGGTGCAGATTCAGGTTTGGGTGTGCCCCACATTACTTGACTCGGGCGATTGTTGGAGCTTTACAAGTAGTTGATGATTTTCACGCGTCCGGATGCCTTTTGCTACCTTTTTTTATAGACTATGTCTTGCTTTCATTTCAGAGACAGAGTTTCTCTTGTATTTGGATATCTTATGTATTTCCTTGGATTCGAGTTGTACTAGATACGTTCTTATACTGTTCACTCCTGATTTTGAAAGTTATGACTGCATTGTTATGTTCTTTTAGCATTTACTATACATGTATGATTCGGCTTTGTTCTAGAAGTCTTACCTTGGGGTTATTTCTGATTTTTTACCCTTCGTGTATCGGTTTGTGTTATAGGCTTACTTGGTTCGCCACGAAAAGTACCATCATGACCTATCGATTTTTGATCATGACAATGAGACGCATAAAAAAGATGGTTTCAGATGATGAATTTGTCTTGTGAAATAACTATTATGCCCTTGGTCATCCCATAACTCACTCTTCTATATAAAAATAAATAAATATATATATAATAATAATTTCAATTTATATAATTTTGATTAGACATCAAATTTAAGATATATGAAAAAACTTCACAATGTTTCAAATTATCTTTAAAATAATTTAACTTTAAATTGAAGAGGAAAATTTTGTGGACTTTTTGACAAATAAATGAAATTCAATATGACTAAAATATTGATAATGTTAATAAACACTAACAAAATAAAAAATGTAAATTCTTTTTTAGAACTGATTAAATAAACAAAAATTTATTATTTGAATTGAGACATATGATGTCTTAAAAGACATTCTGATATAATGCATTTATATTTTTTAATAAATATTAAAATAGACTTATAGTTGAAGTGTATAGAATCCATGCGAAAGATTACATCATTAGAGACATTGAAAAGATTCTGTCTTTTCATATACAATTTGAGAGTATTTTAACATTTTATTACAAAAAACAACTTGGAACAAAATTTTATAATCTTTTTGACTGAATAATTGCCAACTAAATTCAATAATTGAAATTCAAAACTTGTTAAAATGATATTAATTTTAAATAGTACAATAAATATTAAATTATAGATTATTTTGATAATTTTCTTTTAGGTTATATAGCTAAAGTAAAAAGTGAGAAGTCGTGCATTTTAAAGAAGAAAGAACAGATTAAATGGGAAATGAGGCCAACAAAAAGAGATGGATTTTGGATGTCAAATTTTTATTATAAAATGACTATAATGCCCTTGATCGTTCCATAACTCACTCTTTTATATACTAATAAATAAAAATATATAATAAATTTCCAATTTGATATGTAGTTCAATCACAATGATTGTTGGAGGAAACTTTGGGGAATGGTGGGACTATAAAAAGAAAGTGAGTCAAATTTGCCCAATGGACGAAAATATCTTTTACGGAAATTTTTATTCTGAATGAGACTCAACCAATAAAATTTGTATGAAGCTCCACTACATTTTTGATACATGAATTGTGGGACCCATTTGTTAATTTAAAGTTATAAAATAAAATCAGGAAGAGAGAAAATAATATTTGAGCGAAAATTGAAAGTGGACTATGGGGTCCACACAAAAATGAGTTACATTGTATTATGTTATATTTGTTATGAAATATAAAGTAGAGAAGAAGATGAATAGAGAGAGAAGAGAGAGTAATTCTTTATTTCTCAATAAGAATGAAGGATGAGAGGGTCATTTACAATGAAGAGAACCCCCTATATTTATAGAGGAAATTCCTCCTAATTTCTTTCTAAAAGATAGGTATTCCATCTCTTGATAGATACTCACTAAATCTTGATAGATACTCAATATATCTAGGTAGATATTTACTAACTCTTGATAGATACTCAATATATCTTGATAGATATCCACTATATCTTGATAGAAATTATAATATAAATACATTTATAGCACTCTCTCTCAAATGTCTAATTGACAGATAATGTGCCTCATTAAAACCTTACTAGAAAAAACTAGCGGAAAAAATATATTGAAGGAAAAAGAGTACACATCTTTAATAATACGCATTTTGGCTGCCTCATTAAAAACCTTATAAGGAAAACCTAGTGGGATAAAACTTTAAAAGAAAAAGGGAGTACAACGCGTATTTGCTTCCCCTGATGAGAACATTAATTTAAAGTCTCGAATCTTCACATTTTAATCTTGTGCATCATCTTCTAGAAAGTTGTAAAGGAAAAAGAGTACACATATTTAATAATACTCATTTTGTCTGCCTCATTAAAAACCTTATAAGGAAAACCCAATGGGACAAAATCTTAAAAGGAAAAGGGAGTACAACACGTATTTGCTCCCTTTAATGAGAAAATTAATTTCAAATCTTGAATCTTCACATTTGAATCTTGTGCATCATCTTTTAGAAAGCTGTAATTGATGGAGACTTTGTGTGTAATTACTCATATATGTAACACGCAATTTTTGCCCCCCCCAAATGTCAATTTTATCCAATTACTTCACCTTACCATACACCCTACACGACTTAATAATTTTTCCATAAATGGACTAAAATAATCAATTCACAACAAAGTAACAACCTCATTCAATAAATGTGCACACCTCACCTTATCCTAACCTCCCTTTTCAAGTTTTCTCTCCCTTTTCCCCATAGAATACATATACACTTACTCTCAGATAGACAAGGGAGGACAAAATACATACACTCACACATAATACTCATATACACACACTCACATACGCATGGGGAGAGTGGGGAATACACACTCACTGGAACAATATTCACACACATAATTATCTTCTACACAACAATATAACACATACCATACATAAAACACACACATATAACACAAAAATAGGGGAGAAAATAGTAAAGTGGAGGAGAGAAAATAAGAGAGAGGAGAGAACATATAAGAAAGGGAGGAGAAAAACAAGCAACCCCCATCATGCTACTGTTCTGGTGACCTTCTTCTTCATCAAAAAATGGCGAAAACCCTCGGAAAAAGCCCCAATATCTCAAAACCCACCAGTGGAACCAGAAAACCCAACCAAAATCTGGGCAGTCAAGACCTCCAATTCAGTTTTTCGGTAAAACACACTGAAAAATAGTCAAAACCAACCCAGCCAGCCCCATCTCCGACAAAATTCACCAAAAAATAAAGGAAATAGTAATGTTGCATATGAAATCTGGTATAGTTTCATATTACTTCACGATTCATGCTTTTGGATTGGCGAAAAACAAATAAAAGGGTTAGACCGAGGTTAGTTTGTGTCATTTTGTTGAGGTTTGGTTCGAAATCTTTGACACAGTTTTAATCAAAAGAAGCAATTACACTTTAAAAGCTTAAATTAGAGGTCCATTTTTTCTCCCGTTCTCTATTTTTATCTTAAATTTTAATTATTGTCGTGGGTGTGAATGGTTTGTGTGTTTACCATGCTTTAATCTGTGTTGCGTGTATTGGTTGATGTTGGTTTTGAACTTTGAAAAATTGAATTGTTAACCAAAGAATTAGTTAATCATTGATTGAGAATGAAATTTGTGGAGGGATTGACCTTGAAAAAGTGAATATGGATTAATTTTGATTTATAGTTGGTGGTTTAATTCGGGATAAATATTGATGTTTTTGAATGTGATAGTATCATGATAGGTTGAAATGGACAGGCAAAAGGTAGGTTGCGTAGGTAAATTTAGGAATTGTGATTTGTTGAATGTTTTGTTGAATGATTTCTATTTTATCATAGGAAATTAAAATTGTATTTATTTGCTAGGGAATGTCCCAAAGAAAATTATATTTATTCATTGGGGAATGTCCTGATGTATCATATCTTTGAAGGAGGTTCGTGATCAAGACTCGAGGCATCGGGTGGAGCATAGTTTAGGATTAATGTAGGTTAGGATAGGTTTATATTTCAACACCTTTTTATTTTGGGTCTGTGATAAATTGGATTGAACACTTTTTTTGGAGTTTGGACTGTTTGGTTGTATGTTGTCTTATTGTGTTTTGATGGTTTATGCATTTCATAGTATCGTACTAGCCGATATACTCAACGAGGCAATTGTGTTCGAACCTGGCGATCGAAGGGGGCCTAACACCTTACCCTCAGTCAACTGAATTTCTTAACCGAAATCTCTGTTTGCTTATTAATTTAAATGGTTAAAATCATTTTGAAAAAGGATTTCCAAAGGTGACTTGGCACACTAGATTTATTCCAAGTGGTGACTCTAAGTTTTTATGTAAAAAAGTCTTTTTCAAAATAAATTTTCACTTTTAGTCACTTTAATAATAAAACCCTTTCGAACTTAAAATCCATTCTTTTTGGTTAAAAAAAGGGGTGTGACAGCTCTGGCGACTCTGCTGGGGATTTTTAAAATTCGAGCTTCGATATTGAGTTGTATCAAGCGATCCTGTCTTGAGTATTTCTGGTGATCAACATTATGCTCTTTAGTCATGAGTAATTTGAATAATCCTTATGGTTACACCCAACCGCCTGAATTTTCTCTTAACACTGAGAAGTCTGTTATGGTAGAAGAACAAGAAAAAATGACCTGAAAGGTGAAAGGTTTTGAACTGGCTATGAAGAACTTGCAAGGACTTGGGGGTGTGTGTGTGTAAAAGTGTATCATATAAGGACTGGTGCATGTTTTTAAGTGTTAACCTTCCCCTTGGATTTAATATACCAACGTTTGAGAAGTATGATTGACACGATGATCCCATAGCATATTTGAGGCATTATTGCAATCAATTGAGGGGAGCTAGAGGGAAAGAAGAATTGCTTATGGATTATTTTAGAGAAAGTCTAGTAGGTTTAGCTGCTGAATGGTTTGTTGATCAAGACATTGTTAAGTGGAATAGTTGGGATGATATGGCTAATTAATTATGCAACAATTTCAATACAACTTTGACTTGGTCCCCGATGAAAAGTCCTTGACCAACATGGCAAAGAAGAGTGTTGAAAGTTTCAGAGAATATGCCATCAGATGGTATCAACAAACCGCAAGGGTGAAGCCACCAATGAAAAAAAGCAAAATGATGGAGTTGTTTATTCAAGCACAGGATTAAACATACTTTCAACACCTATTATCGGTATTAGGAAAGCTATTTATTAAGGTTCTCAAAATGGGAGAGATGATAGAGGATAGGATTAAGACTGGTTGCATTGTGAATTTTGCTACATTGAAAGCAACTACCCAGGCAATTCAAAATTGTTTAGGAAATATTAAAGGGAGGAAGAATAAGGAAGATGTAGCTGCTGTTGCAGCTGGACCACGTGCACATCCAAGAAGATCACCTCGTTATTACCCTCAATCTTAAGCCGAAGTTTATAGCCAAGCTCAGTATAATCACTCCCAACATCCCTATCCTCCCCAAAGACCATTATACTCTATTACCCTATCTCTATATCTAGTAAATAGTACACAACCATATGTTCAACTCCCTTCTTATCCACAATAGCGTGCACCAACTCCTTAAAATTATTCTCCAACTCCACAAATATACCAAATATCTTCTAGGATCGATTTTCAATCTAAGTTAAACAATGAAAAGAGACAGAAGCTTAGGGATAGTTTCATACCAATTGGAGAATCGTCTACCGACTTATTCCAGAGATTGGTAAGTGAGACATGATCACTCCCCTCCTTGGGTATACTTTTGACCTACGTTCAAGAAATTTTAATCCTAATGTATGATGTGTATATCATTCTAATGTTTAGGGTCATAGTATTGAAGATTGTTGTTCTTTGAAAATAAAAACAAAAAAGATGATTTAAGATAAATCGATTATGATGCAGGACATTAATAGTGGTGAAAACTCTAGTCATGATGATGTGTAAATCAATGGCTAAGATGTCAAGCTCAACAATTGAGAAGTCACTCCTCTCCTTAGTAGGAAGGATTTTTGGTAGTTTGTTTTATTTTCCTTTCCATTTTCAAATTATTTCAGGGTTGTAGTTCGGGATCTATCTTATTTTTTATTGTCTTTGTTTAAACCCTTCTATCTTTTCCTTTCAATGAACTGTTATGTCTATGTTTTTTTTTGGTGTTTGTTCATCTTCTTTACATTGTATATTTTATATTGGTTCTAGTGATATGACATGGTTGCGGAATTTTCAGTCAGATCTAAAAATTCAGTTTAATCATGAAACATTGAATCAGAATGTTAAAGTTAGAAAAAGAGCATTTGAGAAAGTAGATAGAGTGTTTGGACATTGAGGACTAAGTTGAAGTCTGACTTGAATAAACTAAGGCAATTATTTTGAGAATCACAAGGATAACCTGGTCATCAATTGAAAGGTATGCATCTCAAGCATTTTGAATTGGATCAAACAATGGACGCATTATATCTTGTCCAAAGAAATAAAAGAAATTTTGCTCCACTAAAGCATGAGTCATCCAATGTGTGGTGTGTACAAAAATGGAGTAGTATGTTTAATAAGTGCGGAAGAAGAAGTGACACATGCTGAGTTAAAGTTAGTGTTGTGGAAAAGATAAAAGTGATCTTCATCTTTCATTTTTATATTGCATATTTTGTACTTGCATTTTTAAGGATTGATATGACAAACGTATTCCATTCTGCTATCCAAACATGGTGTCATCCTTTGTTAACCTTTTTTTCGGAGCCTTAGTTCTACTTTCTTTCATACCCCTATTTTGGAATCAAGATAGAGTCAGCAAAGTAAAAAAAAAAAAGAAAAGTGTTGAGCAAAAGGATTGAGTCAGAAAAGTTTCAAAAAGAAAAAAAGTGTTGAAAAGAAATAAAAGAGAAAAGTGTCAATAGAGTTTGAAAAGTCTCTAAGAGAAAAAGAGTCAATAAAAGAAAAAAAAGAAGAAAAGAAGTTAGAATCAAGAAAAAGAATAAGTTGCCGGTACTAAGTTTGACCTGATTCTCCTTTTTTGAGTGTGAGATACATAGACAACCCTACTCTGGGTTCGGTCCAACCAAATAAACAATTTTGAATCACCCAGTTACAGAAACTAGGGCAAGAGTTAATCTTTGTTTATTTGAGTCAATTCCAAAAGCTGTAAGTTCCACCTTACTTCAATTGTAGTTTGAGCCTCATGCTATTCTTTCTTTCTAGCCCTATCCAAAATCTAAGTTACAACCAAAAAAAGACCTTTATAGCAATCTTTGATAATGTTAAGGCTAAGCATGCAATGGATATGATGATGTATTTTGGGTACTACTTATCTTCCTCAGCATAAAAAATTAGGAGAGAAATAAAAATGAGAGAGTCTTATTGGTGAAAACGTTCATGGGCACCATGAGGCAATGGTAAGTTGAGAGAAATAAAAATAAGAGTCTTATTGGTGAAAAACCTCATGGGCACCGTAAGATGATTGTGAGTTAAGAGAAATGAAAATAATAAAGTCTCATAGAGTCATTGGTAAAAATTCTCATGGGCACCGTAGCGCGATTACGAGTTGAGAGAAATAAAAATGCGAGGGCATTATTATTGAAAACCCTCACGGGCATCACAAGGCGGTAATGAGTTGAGGAAAATAAAAATGAGAGAGTCTTATTGGTGAAAACTCTCATGGGCACCGTAAGGCAATGGTGAGCTGATCAAAATAAAAATGAGGGAGTCTCATGTGAAAATCCTCACAGGCGTCATAGGGCGATAAAGTGATGAGATAAAGAAAATAAGAGCCACTTACAACAACAACAACAACAACAACAACAAACCCAGTGTATTCCCACCAAGTGGGGTTCGGGGAGCGGTTTGTTGGCAAAAAACCCTTTAAGGCGTCACTAGCCGAATGAGGTCTCTGGGTGCAATGAGCCTAAAGAAGCAACTCTGTTTCAAGGCCATTAATTCAACAACAATTATTGAAAAGTTTAGATAGAAAGATCATGCAGCTTAATCCAAAATGTATGTCATAATCATTAGAGTTGATTGTCATTTTCATACAAATTTTTCTTTTCTCTGTTTTCAAAAAGGGACACTCATTATCTTTTCTCTCTTCTCTATTTTTATTTTTACTCTCTTGAGTCAGTTATTCATAGGGAAAATCATCGTCATTTTTTCTCATGTATCTGAGTCAATTCACAGCCAAAACAAGCGAGGAAGGATTACAAACTTTCTACCAACTTCTTCAATTGCACAAATCAAGAAAAAAGGCCAGCACATGAAAAAAACATAATTATATGATAAACAAGGCCTGCAAAATGCAAAATGTTTTGTCAACAAAAAAGTTTGGTGAACTGTGAAAATATCAAGGTTCAAAGGGTTTATCTGAGAAGCATACCAAAATAGAGATACTGCGTTTGTTTTAGAGTCACTCTTAATAATCTGAGTTTGGATCAATGGTGCAATTTGACAATGATATGTTAATAGTTGGAAGCAAGATTAAATGTGATAAGTGCAAGAGCGATTGCCTTGAAAGCTAAAGCCATAAATCAGCCACCATGTTTTTAAACACAAAAGTTTTTCTTTGTATGAAAGAAGAACACATGTTACCTTCAAATCAAGGATTTCATATCATAAATATCAAAGGCTATAATGCCTCACTTCTACAAATGCAAAAGACAATATTGTTGCATAGGTTTGGTAATCAAAATCATGGTAAAAACTCATCATCCAATATCTATAGGAGACACACTTCCTTGTCCAGGTATTTCAGTTTTCAATTGTTAGGTTATGCACTTCCTAACTTGAACTTTCACTCCTAAAAGATGCACTTCTAGTCGAGTCATTCCAGTTATCCCCTAGGAGACACATTTCTTTGTTTGGCTATTTCAGTTTTTAATGGTTAGGTGGTGCACTTCCTAAATAGAACCTTTATTGCTAAAAGCTGTGCTATCTAGTTGGGTTCTTTCATTTTCTCCTAGAGGACATACTTTCTAGTTGAGTCATTTCAGTTAATCCATAGGGGATGCACTTCCTTGTTTGGTTGTTTCAAGTGTCGTTTGTTAGGTGATTCACTTCCTAACTCAAACCTTTACACCTAGAAGATGTATTTTCTAGTCGAGTTCTATTGCTTACTCCTAGAAGGCACACTTTCTAGTTGAGTCATTTCAATTAACCCTTAGGAGATGCACTTTCTTATTTGGGTGTTCAAGTGTCATTTGTTAGGTAATTATAATGACCCGGGAGTATACCTTGGACACCACATGATACTTATGGTCCTATGAGACCACAAGCTAACCCATAAGTTGGTACCTACTGTGAGCACCGATGGTACCTGCTGCGAGCACCAAATAAAACTGATAAACAACATATACGAAATTTTAACTGAAACACCATAAGGTTTTAATAACTAAAATTAAAACTTAATCATGGTTTAAAATGTCTGGAAACATAATGATAAAATAACTGATAATCACAGCTGAAAACTGACCAACTGTCTATACTAGTCTGAAAGCCTTTACACTATTTGACTGTGGAGTTGATGGGACAAGCCCCCAACTAACTCCGACCGACTAAATAATTGAACTACTGACATAACTGAAAAGAAGATAACTCGTCCTCAAGGAAGAGGACTCACCATGGCTGCTGCTGCTGATGCACTGTAAAATCTAAGTATGATCGGGAATCCTAGTGTCTGAACCTATGATATAAGATATCATAGCGCAAGAAAATGAGTATACGGTCAGAACTTTTAAATGTACTGGTATGCTAAATAAGGTTAGGATGACATGCACGGGTTCAAGTTCATGAGTAATAACTAACTAAATATATAGCATGAGGTACTGAGTAATGATGCATGAAAGATGTAAAGACTGATAATGGATGATCACGCATAAAACAAGTACTGAAGTAGCCTGTAAACTGAGATACTAAAATCTGATAGCTGTAGAACTGGTAAAGTATATACTATGGTCAAGCAAGATTGAACTGAGTTGTGAGCTTAGTACTAAAACTGAAACTGTGTGAGCATTTATCTAACCGACATGCCCCAATATAACTGATTGGGCTCCAACCTGTAACCCTAGTTGGAAGGGTGTTAGTATCTCGCCATAGGTTACTAACAATTGCTGAGTCAACCCTAATCTGGCAAGAATACTAATGATATATATACATATATATATATACACGTCAACCCTAAACTAGCAGGAAGACATATCAACCTATGCTGGCTATATAGTTCTGTAACTCAGGGACTTCTACTAAGGGTCATACCCTAAAATGGAAGGAATGCCCCCATCCCTAGGTTGGCTCGGTGTTGAATCCTACTCCCAATTAAGATGACACTGATCACTAAACTACGCTAAGCTTGACTGAACTCGCATTGACTATGTTAACTGACTGAGTATCACTGCTCATGATACGACTTGGACCTTTCTATAACTACTAAAAGCTAAGTAAATAGTTAAATTTCGAGTATTATAACCCCCAAGACTCGATATCTTTGACAATAGGACCATACCACAAATTTAAAAGCATAGAAAATAGTCACAATTCAACTCTCACTCATCTAGACATTTTATCAAACACTTGAAAGGCATAACCTTGTATATGGGAATGAACAACAAGCTAAAATATCATGACTTCAATAATAAATTCACTATGTAGGTGTTCAACATGATACATACATCAATCAACATAAACATTAGTTTATTCCACATAAAATTCATATATTATTAACATGACACCCAAACAACAACACATACATGGACATAATATGATTTAAAATATGCGAACTTGTAACTTAAGCTTTGAAAAAGATTCTTGGAATCCAAAGGTTGGAAGGGACCCTTGGATGAATACTTAACATACCTTATTAGTTGAATTCGTATGGGTCGTTGGCGATTTATTGAAGCTTGAACTTGGACTTAAAGAAACTAGGGCTTTGTTCTTTAGAGAATATGTGAAAAGACGAGTGAATTTGCCTCTTTTAGATCCTTAAGTTAGTGTTATGGACCACTTATATAGGGAAAAAGACCCAAATGCCCTTAATGACATATATTTAAAATACTGAACGAGGACACCCAACGCGGCTCGACCCTTGGTTGGGTTAAGCAGCTGTTGCGACGCGACCCCTGGCTGGGTTAAGCAGCCGTCATGGCGCGACCCTGAGCCTGGGTTGACTAGCCCTTGCGGCGTGGCCATATCATGACTCTGTACTATTTTGGACGTCCAAACTCACCCTTAAGCTGGTCCAAAAAATTCAAAACTCACCCGAGATGACCTATAAGTAACCCTGATCATGAATCAATTTTGAACTCAACATTTTAAGGCCGGGAAGGTCGAATTAAAATTTATCAAAGTTGAGAGGACAAAATAAGACTAAGCCTCTAGCACTTAGCTAACTTGTCTAAGTCTTGGACCCTTTTAACATGTAATACAAGGCTCAAATGGACTAGAATCTTATGGGGTATTACAATATCTCCCCCTTAGAAACATTTGTCCTCGAATGAGACTAATTAAGCTGAGAGGTACTGAGGTACTAGGATTATATGCGAATATGCATGACTGAAACGTGACTACATGACTGAGCCTGAAACATGGTGACTGACCGAAATGATTTGTGAATGCATGAATGACATGAGAATATTATGCAACTAGAGCTGAATATGAAGTAGAATTAATTTGAGGAAGACTGTTACCTTAGGTTGAGTCTTAGTTTATGGAGAAGAGATGCGGGTACTTGGTTCACATGTCTACTTTTGCATCCTAAGTAGCTCCCTCAATGGATTGGTTTTGCCAAAGAACCTTGACTAAGGAAACTTCTTTGTTCCTTAGTCTGCGAATCTGATGGTCAAGAATTTTGATTGGAACTTCTTCGTAAGAAAGACTGTTCAGAACTTCTACACTTTATAAAGAAACAACTACAAATGGATTACCAATACACTTCTTTAATAAGGAAACATAAAACACTAGATACACTGATGCCAAATCTGCAGGCAACTCAAGCTCATACACTACATTCCCAAAAAGACTCAAGATCTTGAAAGGGCCTACATATCGTGGACTAAGCTTCCCCTTTTTGCCAAATCTCTTCATTCCCTTTATGGGAGAGATTTTGAAATAAATTAAGTCACTAATCTCAAACTCAAGGTCTCTCCTCCTTACATCAACATAGGATTTCTGTCTGCTTTGGGCTATCTTAAGACTCTCCCTCATCAACTGGACTTTCTCTAACACATCAAACACTAAATTGGTCCCTATCGATGCGGCCTCTCTTACCTCAAAACACCCAATTAGAGACTTACGTCTCCCCCCATAAAGAGCCTCAAATGTAGCTACCTTAATACTAGAATGATAGCTATTATTATATGTGAAGTATATCAAAAGTAAGTTATTATCCCAGCTACCTTTAAAATCAAGGATACACGCTCTTAATATATTTTCTAGGGTCTGAATTATCCTCTCTGCTTGACCATCCATCTGAGGGAAAAAGGCTGTACTGAGGTGAACTTAGGTGCCAAGACCCTTCTGGAAGGCTTTCGATAAGTAAGAGGTAAACTGAGTACCTCTATCCAAAATGATGGACAATAGAATACCATGCATCCTAACCAAATCTCTAAGGTAGATCTTGGCGTAATCCTCAGCTGAATAGGAAGTATGGTTTGGTAAGAAATGGGCTGACTTGGTCATCCTGTCCACAATGATCCAAATCGAATCATGCTAACTATGAGTATGAGGCAAACCATCACAAAGTCTATTTTCACTTCTTCCACTTCCAAGGGGGGATACTGAACTCCTGTACAAAACCACTAGGAATTTTTTGCTCAATCTTAACCTATTGGCAAGTAGAGCACTTAGCTATAAACTCTGTAATGTTTTTCTTCATCCTAATCTACCAATATATCTCTCACAAATCACGGTACATCTTAGTGGCCCCTGGATGAATAGAGTAACGCGCACCATACGCTTTTGCAAGAATCCACTGCCTCAGGTCATCTACACATGGCACACACAGTCTACCTTGGCAATGCAACACACCATCTCCCCCTTGGGAAAAAACCTCTACTTTTTGATCTCTGACAGACTTCGTCAACCTAACCAAACTAGAATCTATATCCTAGTTTTCTTTCACTTCGACAACTAAAGAAGATTTTGAACTATTTTGCACCCACACACAACCCTCGACTGAGTTAACCAGATTGATTCCTAGTCTGGAAAGCTGATGAACTTCCTGAACTAACTTCTTCTTATTATTTTCAATGTGAGCAATGCTACCCATGAATAACCTACTGAGGGCATCTTCCACTATATTGGCCATTCTGGGATGATACAAAATATTTATGTCGTAGTCTTTCAACAACTCTAACCACCTTCTCTGGCGCAAGTTCAAATCTTTCTGTAAGAATACATACTACAAGATCTTATGGTCTGTGAACACATCAACATGCACCCTATACAAAAAATACCTCCAAATTCTTAAGGCAAACACAACAGCTGTTAGTTCGAGATATGGGTAGGGTAATTCTTTTTATGAGGTTTAAGTTATCTGGAGACATAGGCTATAACCTTACCTTTATGTATCAAACCACACCCTAAACCAACTCTAGAAACATCACAGTACACAACAAACTCATTTAAACTATATGGTAGTGTTAAGACTGGGGATGTGGTGAGTCGAGTCCTAAAATCCTTAACACTCTTTTCACAAGCATCTGACCACTGGAACTTGACTTTATTCTAAGTCATTTGGACATGGGTTATGCAATAGATGAAAATCCTTCAACAAACCATTGGTAATAGCCAGCCAAACCCAAGAAACTCCTAATATTTGACGAAGAGATGGGTTTATTCCAATTTTTTACTGCTTCTGTCTTTTAAGAACAACTCTAATGCTATTATCGGAAATAATGTGACCAATAAAAGCTACTAACCTTGGCCAAAATTCACACTTACTAAATTTGGCGAACAACTGTTGGGCTCTAAGAGTCTATAATACTATTCCGAGGTGGTCTGTATGATTGTTTTCATTATGGGAATAGACAAGAATGTCATCGATGAAGACTATAATGAACATGTCTAGGTACTATTTGAACACTCAGTTCATCGAGTCCATAAAGGCTGCCGGGGTATTTGTGAGACCGAAGGGCATGACTAAAAACTCAAAGTGACCATATCGTGTTTAAAAAGTTATTTTAGGAATGTCACACTTTCTTACTCTGAGCTGATGTTATCCGAATCTGAGGTCTATCTTAGAAAAGTATCTGGCACCCTGAAGTTGGTCAAACAAGTCATATATTCTGGAAAGTGGGTATTTATTCTTTATTGTAACTTTGTTTAACTAACAGTAGTCGATGCACATCCTAAGAGAACCATCTTTCTTACGCACGAATAAGACTGGTGCGCCCCATGGGGAAATGTCGGTCCTGATGAATCCCTTATCTAAGAGGTCTTTCACCTATTCTTTCAACTCTTTGAGTTTGGCTGGAGCTATTCTGTATGGCGAAATAGAAATAGACTGAGTATCTAGAAGAAGGTCTATTCCGAAGTTAATTTCCCTTTCAGGAGAAACTCCAGGAAGATCTTCAGGGAACACATTTGGAAATTCCTTTGCTACTGGAACTGACTCAAGATTGAGAGTCTCGAAACTAGAGAATTTGACTCGTACAAGATGATAGACACATCCCTTGGATATCATTTTTCTCGCTCTAAGGTATGAAACAAGTTGGCCCCTAGGCACTGTAGTACTAACCCTCCACTCAAGGACTGGTTCATTTGGGAACTGGAAATAGATAATTCTATTCCTACAATCAACTAAACTATAACATGAATAAAGTCAATCCATGCCGAGAATGATGTCAAAATTAGTCATATCTAACTCCACAAGATCTACAGAATTGACTTTCTGGGATATTGTGATCGGACAGTTCTGGTATACTATCCTTACCACAATAGAGACACCTACTTGGGTAGACACTGAGCAATGCTCTGTTAAGGTTTTGGGACTGACTCCGAAGTTGACTGCTATTAAGGGGTTACAAAAGAAAGAGAAACTCTAGGGTCAAGCAAAGCATAAAACTATAAATAAAAGACTTGCAACGTACCAGTAACCATATCAGGTAAACTTTCTTGATCCTATCAGGACTGAAGTGCATAGAGCCTATTTGGTTGCTACCCACTGGTGGCACGATTGTGCTGATATGGGCGAACGAACTGACCTGAGGGACGATTGTGTTGACTCTGCGGACCTACCTGTGGACATTCTTAGATTCTATGACCTAGCTTTCCATACCCAAAACATATATCGCAGCCAGCTCTGCAAACACTCTGGTGGTTCCTACTATATTTCTGGCAAAAAAGGATTTGCTCGAGCACTATTCACACTACCATGAGACTTAGAGCCTGGTGCCCTATCCTTGTTGTCATTCCTGAATTTAAGCATTGGTGCACTAGCCGAAGATAGAGATGGGACTGAAGATTTTGGGCGGAACTGAGGATGATAACCACCCTATGACTTCGGCTGAGTTAAATTAAAGCTACCTATTATAGCCCTCTTGTTCTCCCTTTCTTTTGATTTTTTCCTTCTCTATCTACTGCGTATGGACCATCAATCTAGACAAGTCCATCTCCTTGATCAACATTGCGGTCCTACACTCCTTGACCACTGTATCAGATACCCCAGACTCAAACTTGCTCAACCTAGACCTGTTATCAGCTACTGCATGAGGAGCATACCTTACTAGCTGAGTAAACTTGAGGGAATACTCTTTCACACTCATGTTTCCCTATTTCGGATTAATAAATTTTAACACCTTAGCCTCCCTCAACTTTAATGGGAAGAATCTATCTAAGAATGCAGTAACAAACTTCTCCCATTCTATGGGTCCAGCTTCCGTGCCCCTATCCCCTTTTCACTGCTTAAACTAAGTATAAATTATATCTTGTAATTGGTAAGCAGCTAGTTCAGCAGTCTCACTGGAAGTCACCCCCATAATGTCTGTTACTTTCTATACCATGTCTAGGAATTCTTGTGGATCTTCTTCAGACTTAGATGCCGAAAATAAAAGAAGGTTTATTTAGGTGAAGTCCTGAATCCTGGCTGCGCTAGTATTATTCACTGGGTTGGCCCGAACAGAAGCTGGCCACATATTTTGGGCTTCTACGGAGTGAGATAGAGTGGTGAATGTAGCTCTAAACTCTACATGAGAAACATATAGGGGATCTTCCTGAATGGGTGGAGGTGCTGGCTGGTGTCCGATTCTTCTTCCATTAGTCTTTCTGGGAGACACATTCTGTAAATGGAAGGAAAAATTAAATTAGAAAGAGAGTTTAACTTGAGATCTTGCTCATTCGCACGATATGAACACTAAAAGAAGGGAAATATTTCTTAAAACGACTTTAGCCTCTTACCCATAGGTGTGGCGTGCTACACACCCATGCACAAGACTCTACTCGATGCGGCTTTCAAAATCCCTAGGATGTGTTAAAACCTTAGGCTCTGATAAAAGATTGTAATGACTCAGGAGTACACCCTAGATTTTATACGGTGCTTACGGTCCCATGAGACCACATGCTAACCCATGAGCTGGTACCTGCTGTGAGCACTAAATAAAACTGATAAACAATATATGTGGAATTTCAAATAAAATTCCATAAGGTTTTAATAATTGAAATTAATACTAAATCGTGGTTTAAAACAGCTGGAAACATACTAATAAAACAACTGATAATCACAGCTGAAAACTGACCAACTGTCTGTTCTAGTCTGAAAGCCTCTAAACTATCTGACTATAGAGTTGATGGGACAAGCCTCTCTGACCGACTAAATAACTAAACAACTGACATAACTAAATAAAAGATAACTCATCCTCGAAGAAAGAAGACTCACCACGGCTGTTGCTACTGATGAACTAGAAAATCTAAGTACGATTGGGAATCCATGCATCTGAACCTATGATGTAAGACATCATCGCATAAGAAAATGAGTATGTAGTCAGTACTTTTGAATGCACTGGTATGCTAAATGAGGTTAGTCTAATATGCACAGGTTCATGTTCATGAGTAATAACTGACTAAATGTATAACATGAGGTACTGAGTAATGATGCATGAAAGCTGTAAAGACTAATAATACATGACCACACATAAAACAAGTACTGAAGTAGCCTGTAAACTAAGATACTGAAATCCAATAGCTGTAGAACTGGTAAACTCTATGCTATGGTCAAGCAAGACTAAACTGAGTTCTG
This sequence comes from Capsicum annuum, assembly GCF_002878395.1. Lineage (NCBI taxonomy): Eukaryota > Viridiplantae > Streptophyta > Magnoliopsida > Solanales > Solanaceae > Capsicum > Capsicum annuum. The sequence goes on along the minus strand of NW_025816940.1, from coordinate 1,207,753 downwards.
AGCAGAGTAATGAAACTTAAATTGTGGGAGCTTTCATCTAACCGACTTGCCCTAATATAACTAATTGAGGTCCAACCTGTAACCCTAGTTAGAAAGGTGTTACTACTGTGCCACGGGTTACTAACAATAGCTGGGTCAACCCTAATCTGGCAGGTAGACTCACGATATATATATATATATATATATATATATATATATATATATATATACCCTAAACTGGCAGGAAGATATATCAACCTACGTTGGCTATGTAGTATTGTAACTCAGGGACTGCTACCAAGGGTCATACCCTAAACTGGAAGGAATTCCCCTATCCCTGGGTTTGCTCGGTGCGAAATCCTACTCTCAACTGAGATAATACTAATCACTAGACTGGGCTAAGCTTGACTGAACTCACACTGACCATGTTAACTGATTGAGTATCATTGTTCATGATATGACTGGGACCTTTCTATAACTACTGAAAACTAAGTAAACAACTAAATTTTGGGTATTATAATCCCTAAGACTCAATATCATTGACAATAGGACCATACCATAAATTAAAAAGCATAGCAAATAGTCATAATTCAACTCTCACTCATCTAGACATTTTATCAAACACTTGAAAGGCATAACCTTATACGTGAGAATGAACAACATGCTAACATATCATGACTTCAACATTCAATTCACAATTTAGGGGTTCAACATGATACATACATCAATCAACATATGCATTAGTTTATTCCACATGAAATTTATATATTCTTAACTTGACACCCAAATAATAACACATACATGGACATAATACGATCAAAATTATGCGAACTCATAACTTAACTTTGAAAAAGGTTCTTAGAATCCAAGGGTTGGAAGGGACCCAAGGATGAACACTTAACATACCTTAGTAGTTGAATTCGTATGGGTTGTTGGAGATTGATTGAAGATTGAACTTGGACTTAAAGAAACTATGGCTTTGTTCTTGACAGAATATGTGAAATGAAAAGTGAATTTGCCTCTTTTGGATCCTTAAGTTTGTGTTATGGAACACTTGGGTGAGGGAAAAATACCCAAATACCCTTAATGACACATATTTAAATTGCTGAATGGGGCCACCCATCACGACACGACCTCTGGCTGGGTCAAGAAACCATTGTGGCACGAACCCTAGCTGGGTCAAAAAGCCAACGTGGAGTGACCCTGAGCCTAGGTCAACTAACCCTTACGGCAAAGCCCTATTGCAACCCTTTGCTATTTTGGATGTCCAAACTCACCTTTATGCTGGTCCAAAAAATCCAGAATTTTATAAATTTGATGATCAAGAATTTTAACTGGAACTTCTTCGTAAGAGAGGTTTTTATGAACATCTACACTTTCTAGAGGAACAACTACAACTGGATTACCAACACACTTCTTTAATAAGGAAACATGGAATACTAGATGCACTGATGCCAAATCCGCAGGAAACTCAAGCTCATACACTGCTTTCCTAAAATGGCTCAAGATCCTGAAAGGGACTACATATCGGGGACTAAGCTTTCCCTTTTTGCAAAATCTCTTCACTCCCATCATGGGAGAGATTTTCAAATAAACTAAGTCACTAATCTCAAACTCAAGGTCTCTCCTTCTCACATTAGCATAGGATTTTTGTCAGCTTTAGGATGTCTTAAGCCTTCCCTTGATCAACTGGACTTTCTCTAAAGAATCAAACACCAAATTAGGCCTTATCAACGTGGCCTCACCTAACTCAAACCAACCAAATAGAGACCTACATCTTTTCCCATAAAGGGCCTTAAATGGACCCATCTAAATATTGGAATGATAGCTATTATTATATATGAACTCTATCAAAAGTAAGTGATTAACCCAATTACCTTTAAAATCAAGGACATACATATTCAACAAGTCTTCTAGGGTTTGAATAGTCCTCTTTTATTGACCATTCATCTGAGGGTGAAAGGATTAATGAGGTAAACTTAAGTACCAAGACCCTTCTGGAAGGCTTTCCAAAAGTGAGAGGTGAATTGAGTACCCCTATCAGAAATGAAGGACAACAGGACTCCATGCAATCTAAAAAATTCTCTAATATAAAGCTTGGCATAGTTATCGACTGCATAAAAGGTATTGACTGGCAATAAATGGGCTGATTTGGTCATTCTTTCCATAATAACCCAAATTAAATCATGCCGGCGACGTGAACGAGGTAACCCTATCACAAAATCTATGTTCACCACTTCCCATTTCCAAGTGGGGATGCTGAACTCCTGCATGGTGCCACTAAGCTTTTGGTGCTCAACCTTGACCTACTAACAATTAGAGCACTTAGCTACAAACTCTGCAATATCCTTCTTCATAGTACTCCACTAATAGATCTTCCACAAATCATAGTACATCTTAGTGGCCACTGGATGAATAGAGTAATGCACACCATATGATTCTGCAAGAATCTTCTACCTCAGGTCGACTACACATAGCACACACAGTCTACCCTGGCAACGCAACACACCATCTATCCCTTGGGAGAAAACCACTACTTGTTGATCTCTGATTGACTCCTTCAACCTAACTAAACTAGATTCCATATTCTGATTTTCTTTCACTTTGGAAACCAAAGAATATTCTGAACTATTTTTGGAAGACCCCACAAAATCCAGAGCTTAATTCAGTCTATTTAAGTTTGTTAAGGGGGTCCCATACTTAGAAGGTTCTATCTAAGTTTCCAAAATTAGGTTATTTTAGCCTTTGAAAGTTCAGAGTGTTATTTTGTGACTTTAATGTCCTTTAATGGTCCGTATTCTTTCAAATTCATGACCAAGAAGGTTAATAGGTGTTTTCGGACAAGTTTTGAATTTTTTAGAACTAGTTTAGACCACGTTTGGTTGCCCAAAATAGTGGACCAACGCAATCTTGGCGTGCCGCATGGCAATTGCATTTGTTGATATTATTGCAGGTTACCAGGGTCAAAGTACTGAGACTCGATGCGATGATGGAGAGATGCATTGACTATCGCATCGATTCCATCAATGTATTGCGTCGATAATAGTGTCAATGCTGAATTTTAGTCATTAAATGTCCATATTTTTAAGGGCAAAAGGGTTAATTTCCCACCCCTATATAAGTCTAAAACATGGGATTTAGCCCTAATTCAACCAAAATATAGTGTCTCGCTCAAGTTTCTCTCAAGAACAAGTTAGGATTTTCAATTAAGGATTTAAATTCAATACTCAAATTCAAGAATCTCTCCGTCAATCTTCGTATGATTAAGAACTAAGGTATGCATACTGTTCATTCATGGATTTCTTTTATCCATGAATCCCAAGAATCAAGTTTTAAACTATGAATTCTGATATTCATGTTATGGATTGATTATGTTTATGTGGTTGTTGTTGTACGATTTCCAAGTTGGAATCTTTATTTGTTTTATGAAACTAAGTTAGCATGCAAGTCAAAAACTCTGAACTTAGTTGGTTATGGTGTGTTAATTTGATGATTATGACTATGCCCTAAGTGGTGCATGTAAGGTTTTTGATAAAATGCCTAAAAGAATATAAATTATGCATTATAGCTTAATTGTGACTCAAACGATAAATACATGTTTTACCCTTATGTTTAAATGACTCCCATGCTATTGATGTGCATTGTAGATGTTTTTTGGAATGCTCATGATGTTAGAGTATGAAATTATGACATGATTATATGCATTCCTATCTACGTACAACATTATGATAACCATGTGCTTCATGAAATCCCCAACTTATTGTATGATGAATTGTTGATATTGGTCATGTGTTCAAGAAGGGTCAAGTCTTGTCAGTTTCATGCTATTGAGTCCTGGGGATACTTGTACACTACAATTTAACTGTGTGCCTAGAGCCAATGTGAGTTTTCATGATACTCTCAGTTAAGCCATGATCATTAGAATTCAGTCAGTCTCATGACTCAGGAAAATTCAATGAATTCAGTATCAGTCTAGTCCTACTCAGTAACCTCAGTAATCTCAGTAATCTCAGTAACCTTAGTAACCTCAGTGATCTTAGTAATATCAGTAATCTCTGTAATCTTCATAATCTCAGCAATCCTAGTCAGTTATTAGATCTTAGTAGTATTCCATCAGTCAACAGAATTTAGTGAACCCAGTTCAAATTAGTTATACAATACGATCAGTAATAGTTAAGTTCAGTTAAATTAGTTCAGTGTCTTTTTAGTTGGGAGTAGGATTCAGGACTGAGTGAACCCAAGAATGAGGGCTCACCTATCAGTCAGTAGAGGGTGTGATCCTTAGAAGCAATCCTTGCATTCCAAAACTACATAAACAGCGTAGGTCGAGATGTACCCCTATGAGACTAGGAACTATACATCTCCTTTGAGTTTTTCCTTATAAGAGGGGTTGACGAAAGTGCTCCCTATTAGAGAGGGTTTACTCACAGCTTGTCTTTACCTTAGCATGGTACTGACACCCTTTTAGCTGGGGTTATAGGTTGGACCCCACCTGTTTAGATTTGGGGCATGTCGATTAGATGATTACCTCACATAGTCTCAGTTTTAGATTCAGTCTCAATAATAGAACTCAGCTAGTTCCATCAGAATCAAGACAGTCAGATACAGTCATCCGGCTCAGTCTAGAACTTAGATAGTTCTTTAGATTCAGGACTGTCAGATACAGACACCTAGTCCAGTAAAAAACTTAGATAGTTTTTCAGTATCAGTATACTCAGTTATCAATTATCAATAATATTATACCAGTAACCTCAGATTTCAGTTACTTATAAACTCCATAATTCATATTATCAACAGACTTAGTTATTCAGTATCCCAGTATTAGTAAAATCAGATGTCAGTACATCAGTATTCAGTATTGTTATGACCTCAGTTCCAATTTATGTATTCATGCATGTATTTTTCATGCGTTCATGTTCATGTCACCAGTCAGTTATTATTGTTCATGCATATGAACCCTTGCATTCAGCCTACCTCACTTGCATACCAATATATTTAATTATACTAAAGCATTTACGCTATGGTGTTTTATACCATAGGTTTAGAAGAATGAGCTCCCGAGCATCCTTAATAGATCAAACGTTCAGTAGCCATACTAGCAGTGAGTCCTCATCATTAGAGGATAGCATGATTATTTTAATTACTTTATTATTTCCATAGTTCGAAGTTAGTTGGGAACATGTCCTATTAACTCCACAAATTTCAGATAGTTAGAGGCTTTTAGACTACAACATGTTTCAAATAATTTATTTTAGTTTTGGGTATTGTTATACCCCATTATAGATATTGTTTTATATTCAGTATTAGTTCAGTTTTGAACTTATGGCCTTACAGCTTATATTCTGCATATTTATAGTATATTATTTAGTGCTTAGTTATAGATATCAGGAATGGGTTAGCTTGTGGTCCTTTGGGGTCATGAGCATCGTGTAACATTTTGGGTAACAGATTTGGGGCTTTACAAACTTGGTATCAGAGCCTAAGGTTAACAGTATCCTAGGAAGTTTGAAAGCCACATCTAGTAGAGTCTTGTACATGGGTGTGTTGTGCACTATACTTATGTGTAGGAGGCTATGAGATGTTTTAGGAACAGTTTCCCTTCTTTCTTAGTCTAATCCACTTTTTCCTCTCACTTACAGAATATGCCTTTCAATGTGGCTAGTGAAAGAAGAATCGGTAATCAGTCAGCACCTCTGCCCATTCAGGTAGATCCCCTGGACGAGCATATTTTCTATGCAAAATTTAGGACTACATTTACTACTCTAGCCAATTTAGTCACAACTCAAAATGAATGGCCAGCTGCTGTTCCAGCCAACCCAGTTGCCAATTTAGCTGCAGCCAGGATTCAGTACTTCACTCAAATGAATCCTCTCTTATTCTCAGGTTCTAAGTGTAAAGAGGATCCACAAGAATTCCTCGACCAGGTTCAGAAAGTTACAGACATCATGGAAGTGACTTCTAGTGAGAGTGTAGAGTTAGCCGCTTATCAGCTACAAGATGTAGCCCATACATGGTTTAAACAGTGGAAGGTAGACAGGGGTACAGATGCAGAGCCCATAGAATGGGAAGGGTTTTCTACGACCTTCTTAGATAGATTCTTTCCCCTAGAGTAGAAAGAAGCCAAAGTGTTAGAGTTCGTCAATCTCAGACAAGGTAGCTTGAGCGTAAAAGAATACCCCCTCAAGTTCACCCAGTTAATCAGGTACGCTCTCCATGTAGTAGTAGATAGTAGATCCAGAATGAGTAAGTTTGTTCTGGGATATCAGGTAGAGTGGTTAAGGAGTGCAAGACTGCAATATTGATTAAGGAGATGGACATATCTAGGCTTATGGTTTATGCTCAATAGATTAAGGAGCAAAAACTTAAGAAGAAGAAGGGGGAAAATAAGAGAGCCAGAACTAGTAGTTATAGTTTTTCTTAGCCAGGGTCGCAGAGTGGTAACCGTTCTCAGCATAGCCAGAAGTTTTTAGTTCTAGCTCTTTCCCCAGCCAGTGCTTTAGTTCCTAAGATTAGAAATGGTAGAAAAGATAGGGTACCAGGCTCCAAATCTCAGAATAGTGCAAGAATTATTTGCACTCAGCCGCTTTGCGAAGAGTGTGGTAAGCATCATAAGGGTATATGTAGAACCAACAGTGATGTGTGTTTAAGATGTAGCGAGTCAGGTCATAAGGTCCGAGATTGTCCTAGGCCTGGACCTAGAAGCAAGCACGGTCATCCTTCAGCTCAGTACGATCGCCCGAATCAACAGGGTGCCAGTTCCAGCTTTATCAGTGGGCAACGCCCAAACAGACTCTATGCATTTCAGTCCCGACATGGTCAGGAAAGTCCTCCTGGTGTAGCCAATGGTATGTTGCAGATCCCTCATTTACATGTTCATGTTTCTTCAGATTTAGAAGCTTCTTTTTCTTTTGTAACTCCTTTCATTTACATGTTCATGTTTCTTTAGATTTAGAAGCTTCTCACTAGTCTCTACCCTAGTGAGACAGTTTAACACAACCTGATAGGTATTTAGAAACTGTCCGGTTACGATATCTCAGAAATTCAGGCCTTCAGATTCTAGTAGTAATAGTAGTATGTGTAGAAAATCAATAAAGGAAGATGATTCCCGACCCACTCATACCTTAGTGCAAAGTTTTGTACTTCAACCCTCCCAATACTTATGCATTCTTTACGGTTCAGTCCCACAAATACAACATATATCCATGCATTTTTCATAGAATAGTGTGTGTTTTAAGTTCTTCGCATGAGAAGTCTAAGTTCATCCAATATTCTGAATCATGTCCCATGAACACAGAAATTCCAGACTCAGATCATGCAGCTAATGACTCATGCACTTATGTCATGCTTTACACTATGCTTAGCCCACAAGTTTTTTGACTTCACTCCTAGTGTTTAGTCAAACTCAGATTATGCCATATATACCCTCAGTTTAAATCTCTTAATGAATTTGTAGTGTTAATGTTCCATCCCGCAGGCCTCAGTTACAGTGTCAGTTCAGCTATCAGTTACTTAGCCATCAGGATCCAGTACTCTTGTACTAGTGTAAACCTCAAATATAGAAAACCAGCATTCAGTCTCAGTTACAGTCTTAGTTATGGTTATAATCTCAGTTCCTATCCTAGTCTAGTCAGATCATAAACTCAGTTCACTTTCAAGATTACCCGACCATAGCATATGGCCATAAGTTATTCAGTAATTGGTATTTTAGTGCCTCAGTTTACAAAATGTTTCCAAATCATGTTGGATGCTTGGTCTTGCGTTCTTAAGGTAATACAATTTTTCACTCATTCATGCTCAGTTACCTCATGTTACCAGTCAGTCATTACCTTTTATGTTTCATACTCTATAGTCTAAGTCTAGCCTTTCAGGATAAGTACAATTCAGCCTTACAAACCTAGTAGTCAGCTATCAATCATTCTGTTAATTAGATAAGTTAGTATATTTATGAATTCGTGCTCAGCACCCACGTGAATCTTTTTAGTAGTCTCAGTTGAAGTGCTTAAGGCTTAGTCACTTTATCTTAGACGATGTTTCATAGGCCTTGTCTCCTAATACAAGAATCTCAGCCATCTAGCGATCTCCTATTCTGATATCCTGCTCAGATTAGGCCAAGATTCACTATCTCCCTTCAGTCACTAAAACTCTATAGAAAAAGTGTTATAGGAATGCTACAGTCAAGTAGAAATTTCTAGTATGAGATAGTTAAACAGCCAGTAATTCAATTTAGCAGCCACTAGACAAGTTTTGATGGTGTGTTTTCCATCTTTCCATTTGGTTGCACTATCTAGAGTCTCATAAATGTGATCATTCTAAGATGGACTAACTAGGTAGTTGCATGTTCAGCCCAGTTTATGTATCATCTCTTAGTTTTAGATCTCAGATATTCAGATAGAAGGTGCCTCGTGCATTGCCACAGTTTTCCTCATAGTTCAACGAAGTTAGCCATTATTTTTCAAGGGACATAGTTCCCCTAAGGGGAGATACACTATAATTCCCCTAACCTTAATGACATAAACATTCCACTCTCTCTTTTTGTAATGAATCCAATTTGGGGTAAGGGGTACTCATGAGTTGACCCTCAAACTTCGATCTTGGCCGTAAGCCACATATTCAAGGTACTCAATTTAGATCACGATATCCAACTCATGTATAACATTTCAGACTCAGTTACATTCACGTGTTTTCGCTCATGCATATCTAGTAATTAATTTTAGGCTCATTAGCATTTTCATTTTAAGGAAGCAGTCTCCGTTGAACTTATATAGTTTCTTGCTCAAATTTCCATGATAAACTTGGTATCAATTACCATTGCATATTCAGTCATGCATTCATGTGTCAGATCAGTCATGTATTCATGCATCAGATATGTATGTTCAGTGTAATATATTCATCTTATAGGTCATGCCATTCATGAAATCATGCATCAAATATTCATGCTCAGAACAAATCTCAGCAAATCAGTAATGTCAGCCATGTATTTATGTTTCAGTTGTTCATGTTCAGCATGTACTTTAGCTTATCATTTCCCCCCATCTAAGTCAGTCTCATTCGAGGACGTATGTTCCCAAGGGGGAGATATTGTAAGACCCCACAAAATCCTAAGCTTAATTCAGTCCATTTATGCTTGTTAAGGGGGTCCCATACTTAGAAGGTTCTAGCTAAGTTGTCAGACTTAGTTTATTTTAGCCTTTAAAAGTTCGCAGTCTCATTTCATGACTTTAATGTCCTTTAATGGTCCGTATTCTTTCTAATTCATGACCAAGAAGGTCAATAGGTGTTTTTAAACAAGATTTGAATTTTTTGAACTCGTTTAGACCACTTTCGGAAGCCCAAAATAGTGGACCAAAGTGATCTTGTCGCGCCATAACACCAATCGCGTTGGAATATATTCTTGTAGGTTGCTAGTGTCAAAGTACTGAGACTCGACATGATGATGGCGTGATGCGTCAACAATCCGTCGATAATAGCGTTGATGCCCAATTTCACTAATTAAATGTCCATATTTTTAAGGGAAAAAAGGTCAATTTCCCACCCTTATATAAGTCTATAACACGAAATTTAGCCCCAATTCAACCAAAATATAGTGTCTCTCTCAAGTTTTTCTCAAGAAAAAGTTAGGATTTTCAATTAAGAATTCAAATTCAATACTCAAATTCAAGAATCTCTCTGTTAATCTTCGTATAATCAAGAACTAAGGTATGCATAGTATTCATTCATGGATTTCTTTCATCCATGAAGCCCAAGAATCAAGTTTTAAACTATGAATTCTGATATTCATGTTATGGATTGATTATGTTTATGTGGTTGTTGTTGTACGATTCCCAAGTTGGAATCTTTATTTGTTTTATGAAACTATGTTAGCATGCAAGTCAAAAAATATGAACTTAGTTGGTTATGGTGTGTTAATTTGATGATTATGCCTATGCCCTAAGTGGTGTATGTAAGGTGTTTGATAAAATTCCTAAGAGAATAGAAATTATGCATTATAGCTTAATTGTGACCCAAACGATAAATACATGTTTTACCCTTATGTTCAAATGACTCCCATGCTATTGATATGCATTGTAAATATTTGTTGAAATGCTCATGATGTTAGAGTATGAAATTATGACATGATTATATGCATTCCTATCAACGTACAACCCCATGATATCCTATCAGCATTGGCGTCAGACTTAACCAGGGAGTTGCAGTTTGAGGAGCTGTTCTGACAACGCCGGTGACGTGGTTCAAAGTCGTGATAAGGCGTCAAGAATGGCGTCAGCCTTAAGCATAAAGTTAGTATAGGAAGAAGATCTCTGACGATGTCGGTGATACATCGTCAGATACCTGATACGGCGTCAGCCACATCGTTAGCCTGAGATAGAACCTGAAGGCAACTGACGCCTCTCTGACGCCATCCGTGATAGGGCGTCAACTTCTTGATGCGGCGTCAGCCTGGGCGTCACCTATTCCGGACAATTTTATTAATTTTGTTATTTTATTTCCTTAATTAGGCTTTAGTATAGATACCAACTTTTAGGATTTTTTTGGGGGAATTAATAATTCATCTATCAGACATCAACTCTAAGAAGAGAGACACATATTTTTGCTCTTTTTCATAAATTATTCTTGTGCTTTCGTATCAACTATTTTTAGGGTTTCTACCTTGGGATTAAATCAGAGGAATTACTTGTTGTTTTCTACCCATTCATAAGTTTATCATTATAATCATGAATTCAACTTGTTATTTCGTTTATCAAATCATGAGCGGCTAATTTCATTAGCCGGAGTTATGGGATCCATGGATTAGGGTTTGATATGATACTAGGTGTTTAACGGATTCAAAGAGTAGTAAAACATCTTGAGATTCTATTTTTTTTAACTAAAATCTAGTGGTTGCAAACATTAGGTTATGCCTTAGGTTTTATTTGATTCTAACGGAGAAAAGGACTAGAGGACGTGAATTATCAATAGGGACTCAGAAGCTACCAATCTTCTGTTTAATGATTAATGCCGTAACTGGATTAATCTACCTAAGATAAAATCCTATTGGAAATAGATAAGTAATCTAAGTTTGAGAGAATTAGCTAATAAATTGTTTGGTGAGGTTGAGAGATAAGTCAGATAGTATAATCATCAGGGCTATTCTGCTGCTCTACTCATTCTGAGAATCTCTAGCATTACCTAGTATCTGTCAATTCCCAAAACCCTTGGTGAACATAGCTCTGGTTTCCCATTTATCTTGATTACAAACACTGAAGTATTGAAAGTGATATTTCACACACCGTAAACTTAAAACCCTATCTTTCGAAAGCAGTAAACTACCAGTAAAATATTTCGTAAACAAATTGAAGTTCACACCTTATTCCCTGTGGGATTCGACCCCAACCTAGTTGGATTTTATATTGACAATGATCGTTTACACCCATTCAAGAGTGTAATTTGAACGTTATCAACCGTCAACTGGTGTTATATCAAATAAAGATCTATCTGAGAGAAGCATTTAGCACCCTGAAGCTAGTAAAAAAGGTCACCAGATCTGGGGAAAGGTACTTATTCTTAATAGTGACCTTATTCTACTGGTGATAATCTATACATATATAGAGAGAACCATATTTCTTGTGCATAAAGAGTATGGGAGCACACCAGAGAGACACACTAGAACTAATGAAGCCCTTATTAAGAAGGTATTTTAAATGCCCTTTCAATTCCTTTAGCATTGCAGGAGCTATTCTATATGGGGGAATGAAAACAGTTTATGTGTCTGGTAATAGATCAATACAAGAGTCTGTCTCCCTATTTGGGGGAATACTAGGGAGATCAAAAAGAAAATTTCAGGGAACTCATTAGCCATTGGTATTGACTGAAAAGAGAAACTCTTAGCACTGAATCTTGGACCCTTATTAGATAGTATAAACAACCCTTAGATATAAGCTTATGGGCTCTAAGGTTTGATATGAATATCCACTTAGGTGATAAAGAATTTCCCTCCCATTCTATGACAGTTACATTAGGAAAACAGAAAGTGACCATCTTAGTCCTGTAATTTAAGGTAGCATAGAAAGAGTGAAGCTAATGCATCCCTAGAATCATATCAAAGTCTACCAGGTCAAGATCTATAAGGTATACCATAGTATTCCCAATGATAAATGGACACCACAAAATTCCTATAAACTTTTATAGCTACAATAGACTCACCAACAGAGGTCACAACTGAGAAGGGTTCAAAAATATTCTCAGGATCAAAACAAAATTTCTCTACCACATATGGGGTCACATAAGATAGAGTAGACCTAGGGTCAAGTAGCACATAAATATCATGAGAGAAGATATGTAACATACATGTAACAATATTAAGTGATACTTTTGAGTCCTTGTGAGTAGATAAGGCATACAAGGAGTTGCGACTACTGCCTACACCCAAAGTAGTACCCTTAACTAGAGGAGCTGACAGAGTAGCTTAGGCTTGGTGACCTTAAAACATCCTTTAGTCGAGGGACATTCTCTTTGAATCTGGACTGGCTAACTACAAATTTAGCAAGATCTACTACAAAAATAGCACTTCCCTGGGTGGTTCTTCCCACAGGTATTACAGTAAGGGTATGACTTGGAGGGTTGAGTCACTCTCCCTAAAGGCTGAGTGACCTAAATTCTCATCTCATTGTTCAGCTAAAAATATTGCTCGCCTACAGATATAGGTACAGGAACACTAGCTGATGACTGAGCATTACCCTAAAATTTATTTTTGGACCATTTCTTGCCCTATTTTCCACCTTATTGCTGACTGATATCTTGATCTGCCAACCCAGCCCTCTTAGATTGCATATCTTCTATCTCTTCTTTATTCTTCTTCTCATCCTTTACCTTATTCATATACACTACTAACCTGGAGATATCTGTATCACTGTTCAGCATTACCCTCTAACATTCTAACTCTAAGTCATTAGAAAGACTGGATGAGAACTTTATTATATAAGACCTCTTTTTGGACACCAATACTGGGCATAACAAGATAGCTGGGTGAACTTCAATGCATACTTTTTGAAACTCATCTTACCCTACTTTAGATTCTTAAATTCCTCAGCCTTAACTTTTCTTAACTCTCGAGGAAAGAAGTGGTGAGAAAAGTATCAGAAAACTATTCCCATATCTTAGGCTCTATATTTTTACCTCTTAACTCCTCTTACTCATCATACCACTGGTAAGCTACCCCTTTCAATTGATAGGCTGTAAAATTTTACCCCTCTGTATCACTAGCATGCATGACTCTAAATATTTTCTCTATATCATCCCAAACTTTTAAGGATCTACCTCTACCTTAGTACCTATAAGAGTAGGGGGATTCAGCCTCATGAATTGGCCAACCCTAGTGACCTCAGATGTTTTAGTGATAGAACCAATATTACCAAACTAATGGGGCTGCGATGCCATAAACTGAGAGAGCATATGAATAGACTAATGGAATTCAACATTGAACATCTATCCGTATATAGATAAAGTATAGTTGGTAATAACCTAAGGAACTCAAGGAGGACTAGTTAGGATAGGTGGAACCCAGGAGGAGTAGAAAATTCTAGAGTACGGGTACTGTATCGGGTCTGCATCCTATGTGTAGAGTAGACTTCCTCAGCATTCATCCTAGTAGGGATAGAGGTTCCAACTGGGTTTATATCATCATTGGATATTCAGGGAGGGATGATCTAAAATGCAGAAAGTTAGGAGTTAAAGGAATTTCCTTATAACTACTCCTTGGCACGAACTAGAACATGAGCAAAAGCAAACATTTCTTAATGCCTTATAGCCTTCCCCTTATAAGTGTGCTAAGCTACACACTCATAAAATAAAATCTACTTGATACAGTTTCGTAAAAACTGAGGCCCTAGTCACGATGGATACCCCAAGCCATGAAGCTCTGGGAGACCGTTTAGCATACTATCTTAAGCATAGCTCATATTTAACATAGGAAATTTAAAAGAGTTCAAGAAACCATATAATCAAATGATATCAATGAAGTAATAACAAAACAATAACCAAATTCAGTCTACAAAGTCTCTAGTCATGATTATCTACCTAAATCGGGATAAGGCCCTTAACCAGACTATAAATTGAAAGGTACTAAACATAGGAAGAAATGCATTCTGTAAAAATAAAGGTCGCACCAACTATAAATTTTGGATCACTCTACCACTATGTTGTTCCATGAGACTAAGCCTCAGAATCTACATTATGAGACAATGTAGCTAGTATAGGATTGTTGATAAATAGAATGCATTGATATGTGGAACCATAAAAAAATAATACACATTTCAAATAACATAACAAAAGCACAAAGGAAAACACTTTTTCAAAGCATACCTCAAAATTGTAATACCCCGTACTTCTACCTAGCTTAAAAATCTTCCCAAAAATATTAAAGACTTGATTTAAAGAATGAATCCACTTTTATACACATGGAATTTTTAAGATTTTGAATTTTTGTTATATGGAAATTGAATAAGATTTCCATTGATACCAAATTTGCCTAAATCAAGTATCGGAGTAGAAAGTTATGGCCAAAATACAGAAAGCAGTCTAAACTGCCCAGGTGCGACGAAAAGAGCCGACGGACCATTGATCTAGCAACGGGCTATCGCCCAAACAGTTTGTAACAGATGTAGTGAATCGACCTTTTACCTAGGCACAATGTAATAGTCGATGGACCATCGAGCTACCGATGGTCCGTCGCCCAAACCATCGCAACCAAGGCAGAAAGACCACATTTTGGCCTAGTACGACGGGAAGGTCGATGGGCTATCGAGACAGCGATGGACCTTTACCCAAACCATCGCAGATCTTATTCAATAATTTAAAAGCCATATTTATAAGGGTGTTTGGGTCTTTTCCACCTTTTTTAACACCTAATTATACCAGACCAAGGCTCATAACTTTATTATTCATCTACAACACTAAATTAGGGTTTCTCTCAAAGATTAATCCCCAAACACAAGATCCCAACCCTTATTCAAGAAACTAAGAGATTCAAGTTCTTCAAAACCAAGAACTTCAAGAAACTCACAATCAAGGTATGTCAAGTGTTGATTCATGGGTCGTTTTCACCCATGAAGCTTAAGAATATTTTTTCAAAATCCAAGATTTGTGTATTTATGAGTGTTGATGATTTAGTTAATTTGAAATTCATGTTCATGTTGTTGTGGGGTTTTGATTCATGATATAAATAACATGTTCTAATGATTGATCCTAGTGTGTGATGATTTGCATAATATTAATGATAAACCCTTCAAATTGCAAATTTATTTATGCAACCATGATAATTAGATACATTGATGATGGTATAACCAAAGTATGCTCCCCATGTGTCTGATTAAGTGCCTATGTGAAGGAAAAAGTGCCATTATAGTATGATAGTATGAAATCCTCATTCATGTACAAGTTAATGTATGCCAAGGTGTTTGATGAAATGTCTTAGTCAATGAATTATGGATATATTTATAGCCATTGTTGTGTTTTCAAACTTGTGCCATGATTTACTTTTATGCTATCAGTCTTGGGGGAATTTATACACGATAATTTAGTTGTGTTCCTAGAGCTAGTGTCAGTTTCATGATAATCCCTGTCACACCATGATCAGTAGAATTCAGTCAGTTACATAACTCAGGAAAACTCAGAAATCTCATGAACTCAGTTAGTTAATAGAATTCAGTAACATTCTATCAGTCCACAGAATTCAGTGAACTCAGTCTAGTTTATCTCAGTATAATTATTTCAGCGTCTATTTAGTTGGGAGTAAGATTCAGCACCGAGCAAACCTAAGGATGAGGGCACACACTGACCGTTGAGGGTGTGACCCTTAGAAGTAATACTTGCATTCCAAAACTATGTAGCGAGCATAGGTTGAGACATCAACATTGATAATTGAGGGTTGATGAGTTGGATTAACATAGCCAGTTGAGTGTCCCACTGTTCTCCTTTGGGGATACTGCCAGATGAGGGTCACTCACAACTTGTTCTTTACTAGTGGCGTAGTATTGACACCTTCCATTAGGGTTATAGATTGGACCCCAACTATATACAAAAAAGGGGTATGTCGGTTAGATGACTACTTCCCATAGTCTCAGTCTTAGTCTCGGTAAAAGAACCTAGATAGTTCTTTAGATTCAGGACTATCAGATACAGTCATTGAGTTCAGGACAAAACTTAGCTAGTTCCATCAGAATAAGAAATGTCAGACACAGTCACTCAGTTGATAGTATATCAGTTATACCAAACTTATGTTATCAGTATTAAGACTCAGTGGTCAGTATTATCATGATCTTATTTACAGTTACGTATTCATGTATGTATTCTCACATTTATGTTATTCAGTTAGTTAGTATTGTTCATGCATATGAACCCCATGCATTTAGCTTACCCCACTTGCGTACCAGTATATTCTCACGTACTGACACATACTTTTCTTTTGCGCTATGGTTTTTTATACTATAGGTTCAAAAGCATGATCTCTAGAGCATCCTTTGTAGATTAGCCATTTGGCAGACAAACTAGCAATGAGTCCTCATTATTCGAGGATGTTAGTATTTGACTATTTCATTCTTTCAGTACTTAGTTTATTTCAGCAGTTGGAGTTAGTTGGGGACATGTCCCATCAACTCCTTATTCATGTTCAGACAGTTATTTCAGTTTTGGTATTGTGATACCGTATTATTCAGATGTTATGTTTCATCAAATATTTGAACCTTATGGCCTTTTAGCCTTTTATTTTCGCATTTATACAGTACGTCATGCAGTGCTCAGTTACAAATATCAGTGATGGGTTGGATAGTGGTCCTTCGGGATTGTTAGCACCGTGTAGCATTCCAAGTACTAGATTCGGGGCATTACAAACTTGGTATTAGAGCCTAAGGTTCAACAGTGTCCTAGGAAGTCTGAAAAACCGCATCTAGTAGAGTCTTGTGCATGGGTGTGTTGTGCGCCACATTTATGTACATGAGGATATAAAATGTTTTAGGAAAAGTTTCCCTTCTTTGAGTATTCATATCGGGCCAGTGAGCATAGGCTCAAACTTAAACTCTCAGTCTAATCTGCCTCTTTCTTTTATTTGCAGAACATGCCTCCCAAAAGGACTAACAAAAGAAGAACTAAGAATTAGTTAGCACCTCTGCCTGTTTTGGAAGATTCCCTGGGTGAGCATGTCTTTTATGGCGAATTTAGAACCGAGTCCTTTACTTAATAGTACTCAGTAGTAGTTCAAAGCAATCAGCAGACTGTTATTTCCCCTAGGCATATGATTTATACCTAGCGGATTAAGGTGGGAAAGCATAGGATGAGAAAAAATAAGAGGGCGAGAATAGGTAATTTCAACTTCCCTCAGTCCAAGTTAGAAGGTGGTAATCATTTTAAGTTTCACCCGAAACCCTTAGTTCCAACTCCATCGCCATCCAGTATACCAGTACCTAAGTTCAAGATTGACAGTTATAAAGAGGCGCCAGGATCCAAAACCCAAGGTAGTGCGAGCAGGGGTCTTACTTATCTGCTTTGCAAAGAGTGTGGTAAGAATCATAAGAGTGTGTGTAGAGTCGGTAGTGATATTTATTTTGGATATGGCAAGACAGGCCACAAAGTTCGAGACTATCCTAAGCCTGGTGCACGAAGTCAGAAGAGTCGTCCTTCAGCTCAATTCAGTTGCCCGAATCAGCAAGGTGCCACTTCCAGTGCCGCCAGTGGCCAACACCTAAGAAAAATCTATGTACTTCAATCCTGACAAGATCAGGAAAGTTCTCCTAATACAGTCAATGGTATGTTACCTATCTCTCATTTACATATTTATGCACCTTCAAATCTATAAGCTTCTTTTCTTTTGTAACTTTGTGCATAACAGCCAATCTTAAGGTCATATTAAATATTAACAGAACCCTCCTCAATCTCCACCCCAATGGGTCAGTATATCTTAGCCTGATAGATATACAGGAAATATCCGATTATGATGTCTCAGAAATATTAGGCCTTCAGATTCTAGTAGTAATGCAAGTATGTGTAGAAAATTAATAGGGTAAGGTAATTCCCGACCAGTTTCTATCTCATCGCAAAGTTTTGTGCTACAGTCAGCACGATACTTATGCATGCATCATGTCTCAATTCCATGAACACTGCTCACATTCATACACTTTCCATAGAATCGAGTAAGTTTCCAGTTCCTAGTATGAGGAATCCTAGTTCACTTAGTGTTAAGAATCATGTTCTATGAACGCAGAAAACCTCAGAGTCAGGTCTTGTAGCTCATGACTCATGCACTTAAGTCAAGCTTTACAGTATGCTCAGCCCTTATGACACATGCTCCACTCTTAATATTCATCCAAACTCATATTATATCACTTATACCCTCAGTATAGATCCTTTGATAAATCCATGGTGTTGATGCTCTATTCCCCACATCTCAGTTATGGCATTAGTTCAGTAATGGATATTAAGTCAAGGACTCAGATAGTCCTATAGAACCATGGATTTCAGCTATCAGTTACTTTGCTATCCAAATTCAGTACTTTAGTACCAGTCTAACGCTCAACTATCCAAAACCAGCCTCTAGTCCCAGTTATAGTCTTAGCTATAGTCTTCGATACAGTCATAGTTATAGTGTCAGTCTCAGGTTCAGTTCAGTAATCAGATCAATAGCTCAGTTTAATTTCAAATTTGCTTGATCATAGCATTCAGTTATCAGTTACTTAGCTATCAATATCTCAGTACCTTAGTTTACAAAATGTTTTAGAATCAAGTTATGCACTTGGTCTTGTATTCTTAGATAATACAATTTTCATGAATATATGCTCAGTTACCTCATGTTTCCCAGTCATTCATTACCTCATATTTATAATGATCCATAATTTTAGTCCAGCCATTCAGACTAAGCACCGTTTAGTCTTACATGCCTAGTATTCAGCTATCAGTCATGCAGTTAATTGGATAAGTTAGTATGTTCATGCATTCGTGCTTAGCGCCTATGCAGATATCTTCCGTAGCCTCAGGTGAAGTGTCTTAGTAAGGTGGAGAGTATAGTTGGGTATAATTTTTATTATAAGTTCATTCATGAAACTAGTAATTCAGTTTGGTAGTCAGAAGGACAAATTTGTATATTATGAGTTCCCATCTTTTCATCCAGCCGCCCTATTTGAAGTCCCATAAATGTAATCATTCTTAGATGGAACAAACAGGTAGAGGTGTGTCCAGCTCAATTCATGTATCATGCCTTAGTTTTAGATCCCAGATATTCAGTCAAGATTCAGTTCGTAGGTGCCCTGTGCATCGCCTCAGTTTTCCCCACTATCTCAGTAAGGTAAACATTCTTAGAGAGACATAGTATCCCAAGGGGGAGATATACTATAATCCCTAAACTTCCATGGCCTAGACCTTCTATTTTCTTCCTTACACAATGAACCCAGCTTGGAGTAGGGGTTATTTGTAAGTTGACCCTTAAATTCTAATCTCAGTTATAAGACAGGCATTCATGGGTTCAGTTTGCGATATTCAGTTCATATATCATATTCCAGTCTTAGTCATGTTCTTATGTTCCCGCTCATGTATACTTCTAGAATGATTATGTGTTCAGACTAGTTCAGAATCATCTCTAGTTTTTAAAGTAAAGGAAAAGCAAGATAGAGATCTTAGTCTAGTCAATTTGAAAGATTTAGTCAGAGATTAGAAAGTAGAGGTTTTTTCACAAGGAGGAGATGGGGTTTTACATTGTTAGGGTGATCGGTGTGTGCCAGGTGAAGATGAATTGAAGCAATAAATTATTGTATAAGCACATGGTGCTTGTTACTCGATTCATCTAGGGGCCAGTAAGATGTACCATGATTTACAGGAAATCTATTGGTGGAGTGGGATGAAAAAAGATATTGCAGAGTTTGTGGCTAAGTGCTCTACATGTCAATAGGTTAATATAAAGCATCAGAAGCCTAGTAGGTCCATACCAAAGTTCAATATTCCCACTTAGAAGTAGGAAGAAGTGAACATAGACTTTGTGATAAGTTTGCCTCATACTCGTCATCAGTATGATTCAATTTGGGTTATTGTAGACAGGATGACCAAATCATCTCATTTCCTTCCAGTACATACCTCTTATTCAGCTGAGGATTACACCAAACTCTATATTAGGGAGTTGGTTAGATTATATGATATTCTATTGTCCATTGTCTCAGATAGAGGTACCTAGTTCACCTCTTATTTTTGGAAAGCATTCTAAAAGGATCTTAGTACCCGATTTTATCTTAGTACAACCTTTCATCCTTAGATAGATGGTCAAGCAGAAAGGGCCATTCAGACCTTCGAAGATATGATAAGAGCGTGTGCAATTGATTTCAAGGGTAGTTGGGATGGCCACTTTTCTTTGATTGAGTTTGTATACAACAACAACTATCATGTATTTAGATGGCTCCATTAGAAGCTCTCTACAGTAGGAGATGAAGATCTCCAGTCAATTTTTTCTAAGTTAGTGAGGCCTCACTTATAGGTCCTGACTTAGTATTTGATACCTTAGAAAAAGTCCAGTTAATTAGAGAAAGACTTTGGGCTGCTCAGAGCCAACAGAAGTCTTATGTAGATGTGCGTAGAAAGAATCTCGAGTTTGAGATCAGTGATTATGTTTATCTAAAATTCTCTCCCATGAAGAAAGTAAAGAGGTTTGACAAGAAGGCAAAGCTCAGTCCCTGATATGTCAGTCCTTTCAAAATTCTCAGTCGCTTCGGTAAAGTAGCTTATAAGCTAGAGTTGCCTTCAGATCTAGCTTCAATGCATCCAATCTTTCATATCTCCTTGGTTAAGAAGTGCATAGGTGACCTAACAGTCCTAGTCCCTGTTGAAGGCATAGATATTTAGAACAATCTCTCTTATTAGGAAATCCCAATCATAACCCTTGACTATCAGATTCGCAGACTAAGGAACAAAGAAGTCCCTCTAGTCAAAGTTCTTTGGCGGAATCAGTTCATTGAGGGAGCTAATTGGGAAGCAAAAGCATATATGCAGAACAAATATCCTCACCTCTTTTCCACATATTCAGACTTAGCCCAAGGTAATAGCTTTCCTTAAGTTTATTCAGCTTATGGTTTAAATTTTAGTTACAAACTGTGCTCAGTTTTCATTTCAAACTTGGTATCTTTACCCTTACATGTCCAGTCGCATATTCATGAGTTAGTTCAGTCATGTATTCACATATCAGGTATGTGTGATCTGCTTATCAGTACTCTCAATCATGCATTCATGTATCAGCTCAGTCATAAAACCATGTATCAGATATGCATGATCAATATGAATCTCAGTAATATCAGTCATATAGTCATGTTTCAGTTGTTCATATTCAGTATGTACTTTAGCTTATCATTTCTCCTATTTAAATCACTCTCATTTGAGGATGAATGTTCCCAAGGGGAACATATTGTAATACCCCATACCTCTACCTAGCTTAAAAATCATCCCAAAAATGTTAAAGACTTGCTTTAAAAGATGAATCCACTTTAATACACATGGAATTTTCAAGATTTTGACTTTTTGTTGAGTGGTAAATTGAATAAGATTTTCATCAATACCAAATTTTCCTAAATCCAGTATCGGGATAGAAATTTATGGCCAAAATACAAAAATCAATCTAAACTACCTAGGTGTGACGAAAAGGCCAACAGACCGTCGATCTAGCGATGGGCCATTGCCCAAACCATCGCAGCGGAGGTAGTGAGTCAAACTTCTATCCAGGTGTGATGGAATGACCGATGAACTATCGAACTATTAACAGACCGTCGCCCAAACCGTCCCAACCAAGGTAGAAAGATCACACTCTGGCCTAGTACGACAAGAAGGTCGACGGGCCATTGAGCCAGCGACAGACCGTCACCTAAGCCATCGCAGATCCTATTCAGCAATTTAAAATCCATTTTTATAGGGGTGTTTGGGTATTTTCCACCCTTTTTAACACCTAATTATACCAGACCAGGGATCATGACCTCATTATTCATCTACAATACCAAATTTGGGTTTCTCTCAAAGATCAATCCCCAAGAACAAGATCCCAACCCTGCTTCAAGAAACTAAGAGATTCAAGTTCTTCAACTCCAAGAACTTCAAGAAACTGACAATCAATGTATGTCATATATTGATTCATAGGTCCTTTTCACCCATGAAGCTGAAAAATCTCTTCTCAAAATCCAAGATTTGTGTATTTATGAGTGTTCATGATTTAGTTGAATTGAAATTCATGTACATGTTGTTTTGGGGGTTTTGATTCATTATTAAAATTACATGTTCCAATGATTGATCCTAGTATGTGATGATTTTCATAATATTAATGATAAATCCTTCAAATTGCAAATTTATTTATGCAACCATGATAATTAGATGCATTGATGATGGTATAACCAAAGTATGCTCCCCATGTGCTTGATTAAATGCCTATGTGAAGGAAAAAGTGCCATCATAGTATGATAGTATAAAATCCCCATTCATGTACAAGTTAATGCATGTCAAGTGTTTGATGAAATGTCTTAGTCAATGAATTATGGATATATGTATAGCCATTGTTGTGTTTTAGAACTTTTGCCATGATTTACTTTTACGCTATCGAGTCTTGGAGGTATTTATACCCAAAAATTTAGCTGTGTGCCTAGAGCCAGTGTCAGTTTTATGATAATCTCAGTCATGCCATGATCAGTAGAATTCAATCAGTTACATGACTCAGGAAAACACAAAAATCTCATGAACTCAGTCAGTTAAGAAAATTCAGTAACATTCCGTCAGTCCAGGAACTTAGTGAACTCAGTACAGTACATCTTAGTATAATTAGTTCATTGTATATTCAGTTGGGAGTAGGATTCAGCATCGAGCGAGCCTAAGGATAAGGGCACATACTGACCGTTGAGGGTGTGACCCTTAGAAGCAATCCTTGTAGTCCAGAACTATGTAGCCAACTAGGTTGAGACATCAACACTGACAGTTGAGGGTTGATGATGTGGATTAACACTGCTAGTTGAGGGTCCCACCATTCTCCTTTGGGGACACTGCCAGATGAGGGTCACTCACAGCTTGTCCTTTATTAGTGGTGCGATATTGACACCCTTCTAATGAGGGTTACAGATTGGACCCCAAATATTTACAAAAAAGGGGTATGTCGGTTAGATGACTACTTCCCATAGTCTCAGTAAAAGAACTCAGATAGTTCTTTAGTTTCAGGACTGTCAGATATAGTCATTCAATTAAGGATGGAACTCAGCTAGTTCCATCAGAATTAGGACTGTCAGACACAGTTACTCAGTTAACAGTATATCAATTATATGAAACTCATGTTATCATTATTTAGACTCAGTAATCAGTATTACCATGACCTTATTTACAATTATGTATTCATGCATGTATTCTCACATTCATGTTATTCGATTAGTTTGTATTGTTCATTCATATGAACCCCATGCATTCAGCTTACCGCACTTGCATACCAGTAGATTGTCACGTAATAACACATACTTTTTTTGTGCTATGGTGTTTTATACCATAGGTTCAGAAGCACAAGCTCCAGAGCATCCTTAGTAGATTAGTTGTTAGCAGACAGACTAGCAGTGAGTCCTCATCATTCAAGGATGTCATTATTTGACTGTTTTATTCTTTTAGTACTTAGTTTATTTTAGCAGTTGGAGCTAGTTAGGGACATTTCCCATCAACTCCTTATTCAGATAGTTTAGAGGCTTTCAGACTAGCATGTTCAGATAGTTATTTCAGTTTTGGTATTGTGATACTGTATTATTCAGATGTGATGTTTCATCAGATATTTGAACCTTATGGACTTTCAGCATTTTAGTTCCGCATTTATATAGTACGTCATGCAGTGTGCACTTACAGATATCAGTCATGGGTTGGCTAGTGGTCCTTCGAGATTGTTAGCACCGTGTAGCGTTCCGGGTTCCACATTTAGGGCGTTACAAAAATATATTGGCTTAAATAAAGTAAAAGCTACAGTTAATCTTATCAAAACATAGACTAAGCTCTTTGTTTTACTTTTGGGCTAGATGGTATACCGATATACATGTTAACCACAGGCTATATGGGCCTAGCATTAACTCATCGATTAAGCCCCCAATCTGAGTTTGCTACAAAGATTGGGGTCTCTGCATAATAGTATACAGTATCACAAAGCAGGTATACTATAATCCCTACTTTGGATAACATAAATAATGCATCTACAAAACATAGTTTCAATCAATAAGTCTTTTGACTCGTGCCTTGTCATTTAACTATCTAACCCTTTTAAGTCCAATTTTAGCCTCTTAAAATCATACTTCATGCTTATAAAAGTTCATCTCTTGTTGTTTATAGGGAATTTCATAATACGGTATCATCATACCTGGACTTGCAAGTCGTATCATATCATATCATGTCCATATCCTTTTATTCAAAAATATGTTAATGACCATCAAATAATTTAAACATCATGTAAGAGTTTTTATTTCAAAAATGATATAAAAACTTAAGCAGAACCTTCTTCTTTCAAGACTTTAAGATTAAGATAGTGATCTCTTTCATAAATCTCATTCAATCTCCAAGAGGAAAATAAAGCATTTAGAAAAATAGAAATCACCCCCTTGTTGAAACACGTATTATAACAATGCTTACTTGATAGAGAAATATGTGAATACAAGCTTTTAAATCCTTTGTTTAACAATTCATAGCATATTCAATAAATACATTTCATCATATAAGAGGGGGTTCATAATTTAAGCTCTTAAATAAGTTTGAAAATTGATATGAGATGCATGTACATAAATACAATTTAAAGTTCAAAGAAATACGATTGTTAAGGCCATAAGTGTTAGGATCGTTCTCATACCTTGATACTAAGAGAATTTAGTATAATTTTACCCTTATAGATTAGAATTCTTGAACCCTGGATGATTTTCCCCTCTCTTGTTCTAAGAATTACTTCAAGATGGCAGCGTTGGTCCCCCAAGACCATACCTTCTTGGTGAAGCTACACAATTCCTTTGAGTTGAATTAAAATAATTTTCCAAACATCATTAACCATGGAGCCTTTTATTAAGGAATTTTTAAATTGATATCATCATACCAAGAGACTTGCAAGCCAATCCAATTATGCCATACCGTATCCATATATCTATTTTGACTCCAAATTCCATTTAAAAAATTCATAACCATAGCTCCAAGGGAATTTCAGAAACCATTTTACTGGTTAATGTAAGGCAAGTTTCTACAGAATTATTTAGACACTATGTAATCCTTGTTTACAACAAAAAAACAAACCTAGTACATTCCCACATAATGGGGTCTAGGGAGAGTAGAATGTACGCAGTCCATACCACTACCTCTGAAGAAGAAGAGAGGCTATTTGCGATAGACCCCCGGCTCAAGATACAAGACCGTAGACATACGTCGCCAATATACAACATGATAAGAATAACAACTATACAACAACCACAAAAATACACTACATTAATCAACCACAGACACCCCTCCCCCAACCCTAGCATTACCAACAAAGCTATACCAAACTTTCCTAACTACAGCCTATGACTTGAACTTACCCCTTATCCTCTACCCTAATACTTTTTCTCCAAACCTTCCTATGAAATCCTTGTTTAACAACCAAATTATTATAAAGGTTGAGGTTTATGTCATCATTATGCCAAAATTTATAAACTTTGTGAAACCCAAATTACCAAATTCCACCATTATCACAAGGCACAATTTCAATTTGGAATTCATCATTTAAACCATAGAGAAACCTTTTAAAATAAGAGATAAACAATGCAACCGTATATCAATCAAAAACCTTAACCCTAGTTTGTATCAAATAGTCAAGAACATATAAATGTAATGTAATTTGATGCCATAGTATAATAATAAAAATAGATGGTGCCCAACATGTCTTTTGATGGAGTGAATTCAGAAGGAACTTGAATTTGGTTCCCTGATAGTTGAATTCTTGATGAAACCCTTATTTTGCTTCTCCTAAGGGTTGAAAGAGGAAACAATGATAAAAGTTGATAACTAATAGAAAAATAGGCATTAGGAAGTGTTTCAGGTCATTTACAAGGGTAAAAGACCAAAAAAACCTTACTCAAGACCAAAAAATGAAATTAGGTTATTTGTTCCCATAGGCGTAGCATGCCACTATTTCTGCAGCCCGAGGGTATACCATGCGATTATTACGGCGTGCCGAAGGCATGACATACTTCTATCACAAATCCTGCCTGGTTCGAGGTCCCAAAATGAATGACCCGAACGCTTTTTAAAAATTCTGAAACTCTTCCTAATGACAAAAATTTAAAGCTAAGTTAATACTATAGAGGAGTATAGCATTAAGTTTATGAATAATAGTGTAAGTATAATTATTTATCCAAATATTTGATGCCTATTAGAATAAAAATAGTAAGTGATGCCTCTTTACATTTGCTTTTATGTTTTTGTTAGCATTAGGAATATGTGGGGGCCACCTTTTAATCATTTTTCTAAACTAGAATTTTTTAGAAAAAGGAAAGGGGGAAGGGCTTACTTTCTCATTTCACTTGAAATATTTCCAGGAAACAAGAAATAGATGAGGTGCTACCCAATTTTTTTTGGTACTCTATTTCTTTTCCTCTTCTTTTCTTTCTTCCTTTTCTTCAATATAAACTAGAAGAATTAATTTAAGCGGAGAAAGGGTACCTACGTTTTTCAGTTCATAAGTTAAAGAATTTTGTGGCAACCTGAAAGGATTTCAAGAATTAATTTATACCTATAGTTGGACTTTGAACTCCAAGAGCTAATTTATTGTCTATTGGATAGCAAAAGTTGGTGGTTTGAAAGATAAAAGCTATACTCCCGCGGTTGAATTATTCGGGGCTCGAATTACTATTTTAGTTACTAAAGCACTAAGGTATGTAAATCTAAACCTTCCCTCGCCACTAAGGCCACATGTTATATATATACTAGTTTAGTTGTACACGCTCCGCGCGTGCACCTCAGTCTAATGAATTTAATTTTATGAATAGTTGAATATAAAAAAATATGATTGTTATCACATAATTATTAATGATTTGATTATTGATGCTGATAGTAATACAAATAAGCAACAAAATGCTAGCGTAACTATCTAACAAATCTTCTATCCTAATCTGAGTCTTCCATAATATCCTATCAAAGTTTATGTGTTCTCTAAATTGAAATTGTGTAACATCCATTTCGTAAAACATAATCAATCCAACCACCATTCTGTAGAATATATAATTTACTTATAATCTTTAAAACTATTAAGGAAAAGAAATAAAGAAAGACAAAGACGGTGATGATGATGAATGCAAGAAGACAACTTGCATTAAAATTAGAATAAGAATAACATAGAAGTGGTAGAAGAAGACAAAGATAAGTAGAAAAAATATTCATTAAAGCTTGATCCAAAATATTAAATACAAGTGTAATTTTTTTTTTAAGGTAAAGTTTTGATTGATTTTTATCCCTTTTTGGGGAGCAGTCCTTCATCAGACTCTACGTGCACATAGGCAAGTGAAGAGTTACCTTATTTTACATTCGAACAAATGATAAAAAAAACTAAAACTATTTCTGCAATAAATAAAAACTTCATCAAGATTGAAAGTAGTGGGAGTAAAACTACAACCGACATAATGCTTTTAGACTCCCAAAAAAAGTTATGACATTATAGCAAACATAATTCATAAATAAAAAAGAATTTAACTTTTATCATAATGTGTGACCTCCCTATACCCTCATATCCGATACACCTGTATAAGAAAAAGAAGCACAAAATTTTGAAAATAAATATATCGTAGACAAGCAACAATATTAGAAAAAGATGTGATATTATGAAAAGCTTAATTCATAAATTAAAAAAATATTAATATTTTACCTTAATTTGTAGACTTTATACCCCATTTAATGCACCTGCATGTATAAAAAAATTGATAATAATAATATGTAATTCTCATTGAGAAAATGACAGAAGTTAAGAAAGATGTAACAAACATATGAAGAAGAAGAAGAAGCACTAAGAAAAAATAAGGAGTTTTATTTCTTATGAATAATATGTACACACCGTATATATTCAAAATAGTTTTATCTTATATAGAATTTGAATCTGTTATTTGATCCTAAATTATTATTATTATTATTATTATTATTATTATTATTATTATTATTATAGTATTTTAGTTATACAAGAAATTGGTTTGATCCTAAATATTATCATGGTACTTTAGTAATACAAGAAATTTTGGACATAATCAGTAGTTTGATTTTTGTGTCTTTAATATTGACAGATAGAATATTATTATATTTGATTCTAAATGTTATTATTATAAAAAGAATTTTTTAGTTGATTTATTTTATATTTTTTGAAAAAAAAAACTATCATATTTTTTCTTACTATTTTAGGAAAATAAATGTGAGTTACCATAAAATTTATTTTCTTTGTAGGAACCTTATACTAATATTATTTTTTAATCAAGAAAATAATTTTAATGATCTAAAAAATATAAAAATACAATTTTGTCTATTACGAACGGTTTTAGTGAAGGGTAAAAAGTTTGAATCACTTTTCTGAGGGTCTTCACACTTTTAATATATTATATATACATACACACACACACACACACACACATATATATCACAAGTTGGGATTAAAACTAAAAAAATAATGCCATAGTTGCAGCTAAGTGATCAGTATCGTTGTTCACATGTCATTGGCCTTTAAGGCATTATTTGATAATGACAGGAGGGTACATAGGTTTGTCTTGGCATATGATTCGTCGTGATTCTGTACATAAGATCCAGACTAGACCATTATAGTGAGCCCAAAAATTGGGGCATACTCGCCTTTGTGGAATCATTTGTATTTGGAGTCAACTGGAATGTCATGCACGGATTTTCCCTGACTCCAGCCAATATATGGCATATATGGCTTGCGGGAAGACCCTCAAAGTTATCCCCTGGGTGGGCATACCTGGTATCAAACTATGATTACAAATATACATATAAGATCATAATAATGAGTATTTGAGCACCATACGCTTCATACTTTCCTCAGACTACCTTCGGTAAGCCATCATGTGATCATTTGTTATACATTTAAGTTAAATACATCACCTAGGCAAACTCTAGAATTTATATTACAATGAACTCCATTCTAAATACTATATGAGGTACGGATAAGATTTTTGCTTAGGTTATAGTTTTATGTTGTATATGTGTTTCTTGTTGGCTCATACGTTTTTCACTCTGATATTTGACTCATACGAGCAACTACACTGTCCAACTATTATTCTTTCTGCTTTCATACCAGTGCATATTGTTTATGTACTGACATCCTTGGGGCACCACATTTCTTTGGTGCAGGCTCAGATCCTCAAGATAGTAGACGTTCACATTAGGCCCTATTGACATTTTTAGCTGATATTTTGGTGAGATCCATCTTATTCTAGAGCTAGTCTATGTCTAGCATTTTTGATTATATGTATATGTATCTAGTTGGGCATGAAGGGCCCTATGCCAACTAGTCATTTGTAGTATAGTGTGTCAAACTAACTAGAGGCTTCATAGACATCATGAAATTTTTTATTGTATAATTTTAGCTAGTATAACTTCCTCGTGGATATATACAACTCTTATTGAATATCAATCTTATTATTATCCCTTAATCTCACGTATTTTATAGAGTGCTTGGAAAGAAAGGGTATAAAGTTCTTCTCCGTCCTTGTTATTTTGGGGTCTGACAAACTTGGTATCAGAGCCTAGGTTCACTTATCCTAGGGAGTCTATGAAGCCAAGTCTAGTAGGACCTTACTTATCGATGTGTTATGCACCGCATTTATAATCAACGAACTACATGGATAATTAGTAAGTTGACCTTCATTTATAATCTAGATGGTGCAATAGTTTAAATCATAGAAAGTTAGCTCTGAATTTTATTTGGGTTATCTGAGTAAAGATCATGTATGCTATATAAAAGGATAAAGCATCCCATAAGGCCACTAGTAGCACCACTCAGGAGGGAACCACTACAGGGCAATCTCCCATATAGGTAGATATAAATAGGACTCAAAAAAGTTTGATGGATTATATACTTTCAAGTTCTGAAATGACCAGAACAGAAGGACCTATAGGGGTTTTTGTGCCTCCAATAGTACTGATAGTAGTTCCTATCCCTCTACCAAGTGCCTTTAACTAGGATCTCAGAGGAGCGATAAAATTACTTGTGCAATTAGTAGTCGTCCAGTCCCAGAGACAAAATATGGATATACCTGTTGATACTCAGGGAGGGGTAGCTGAATCTAAGATCAAAGATTTCCTCCGTATGGATCCCCCATAATTCACAGGTTCTAATCTTGCAGAAGACCTTCAATAGTTCATTAATGAGACTTATAAAATTTGTAAGGTTATGTGGGTATCGAACATAGATGTAGTTGAATTGGTTGCATATCAACTAAAAAAGGTTGTCATTGATTGGTATGATATGTGGGTAGCCTCAAAAGGTTTGGGATATCCCCCAATGGTGCGGATAGACTTTATGAAGGTCTTCATGGATTATTTCATGCCATTAGAGCTCAGATAGGCAAGGGTGGATATGTTTATATCCTTAAATCAAGGTAATCGTAGTGGAAATGAGTATTGTTTGTGATTTACACAGTTGTCTAGCTTTCTCTAGAATTAGTTAGCACACAAACATCATAGATTCATTGCTTTGTGAATGCCTCATTGGTCCCTTGAAATACCTTCTTTCTATTGTTGCTATGAATAAAGATTTGGATAAGCAAGAATCATGGGCGTGCCTAAAAGTTAGAGGAGGATCAACATACTTGTGAGATAGATAGCGAGATGGAGCTGAGTGAGATAGCGAGGAAAACCAACTAGTATCAAGAAAGTAGTGGAGATTCAATTAGTCTAGGGCCACCTAGGCAGACCTTGTCAGTTGCGTGCTCAACACCTAATGCTCCAGCTCAATTTTAAAGGCAAAGGTATGAGTAGGGTCAGACTTCTAGAGCACCAGACTTACGACTTAATAGGGGTTCTAGTCGAGGATTACCACCTCAATATACATGCAAGCAGTGTGGCCAAGCACATGAAGGAGAGTGTTGATGTTGTTCAAATTTGTTTTATTGGTGTAGTGTAGAAGGTCATATGGTATGTTATTGTTCTCAACTCAAAGATAAAGGTAGAAGAAACCAATCATAGCCTACAAGGTCTGCATTAGTCTAATCATCATAAGTACCTTCTTATTCTCACAACCTTATGTCACTAGCAAGTAAAGGATCCAATTGGGGAAAAGGTTCGAGTTAGAGTGCTAGCCCAAACCAGATGTATGGACTAGCTGGTCGGCAAGAATCAGAGGTATCTGCTGATATGGCCACAGGTACCTTAGTTATTTTTTCGCATGTTGTATATTCTATGATAGACCCAGGATCTACCTTGTCATATGATACCCTATTTGTTGCTAAGAAGTTTAAAATAGAGTCATAGTTCTTACTAAACTATTTATAATATAGACTATTATAGCTAGATGAGTGTATTATGCTTGTGTGGTGACACTATGTGTTCGTGCTACATCGGTCTACCTGAATAAAATTAAAATGGTTGGCTTTGATGTTATTATGGGTATAGATTGGTTATCATCCTATTATTCTACAGTTGGTTGTCGAGCCAAGATGACCTATTTCCACTTCCTAGAAAAACCAATCTTAGAGTGGAAAGGTGATTCTATGATGCCTAAAGAGAGGTTTATTTCCTTTCATGAGGAATGAAAGCTTATTATAAAGGGGTGATTATATCACCTAGTCCATATGAAAGATGTTGAGAGGTAAAAATAGGCACCGACTCTCCAATCTATGCCAGTGGTGAACAAGTACATAAATGTTTTTAATAATGAACTTCCTGGATTACCTCCTGTCAGAGAAATTTATTTTGTTATTGATGTGGATCCCAGTACTCAACCTATATCAACTCCACTTTAAAAAATAGTGCCCATAGAAATAAAAAAACTAAAAGAGAAGTTAAAAGACTTACTTGTTAAAGGCTTCATTTGACCTAGTATATCACCTTAGGGTGCTCTAGTGCTTTTTGTATGCAAGAAAGATGGAATGTTGTGAATGTGTATATGTTACGGGCAGTTGAATAAAGTTATAATAAAGAATAAGTACCCCTTCTCCAAATAGATGACTTATTTGATCAATTGTATGTAGCCAAAATTATTTTCAAAGGTCAATTTGAGCTCCAGTTAATATCAGTTAAGGATTCGTGAAGCATATATACCCAAGACAGCCTTTCAGATAAGATATGGGTACTTTGAGTTCCTTGTCGTATTTTTTGGATTAACGAATGCTCCAAAAGCCTTCATGGACATGATGAGTAGGATTTTTGAACCCTTTCTTGGTATGTATGTGATAGTATTTATAGATGACATTTTGATATATTAACCTAATGAAAAAGATCATGCAAATCATTTAAGGTCAGTATTGGAAAGAGTTAGAGAGCACCAATTGTATGCTAAGTTATCTAAATATGAGTTTTTGGTTAATCTCGGTAGCTTTTCTTGGTCATGTGGTATCCGGAGAAGGCATCAGAGTATATTTTCAGAAGATAGAAGTTATGAAAAATTGGCCTCAACCCACCACTCCTATGGATGTATTTAGTTTCCTAGGGCTAGCTAGTTACTATAGGAGATTTGTGGAGGGCTTTTCATCTATTTCTCCCACATTGACTTAGTTAATGTAGAATACAATCAAGTATTAGTGGTCAAATGCTTGTGGAAGATGTTTCCAAGAGTTGAAACATATATAGACTACCGCGCCAGTATTAGCCTTACCAGAGGGCACAAAAGGAACAGAGGTGTACTATTATACTTCAAGTGTTTGCTTGAGTTACATCCTAATGCAACATGGGAGAGTTATAGTGTATGCTTCTTGGCAGCTGAACAAGCATGGATAAGATTATCCCTCTCATGAATTAGATCTTGGAGCAGTGGTATTCAAGCTTAAAATATGGCACCATTAATTATATGGATTTCATGTGGATATCTTTACAGATCATAAGTGTCTTCAGTATTAATTCAAGTAGAAAGGGCTAAATCTAAGGCAAAAGAGGTGGCTAGAGTTGTTGAAAGACTATGATGTTACTATTTTCTATCATTTGGGAAAAGGCAACATTGTAGCTGATGCTCTTAGATGACTATCCATGGTTAGTCTAAAATATTTGTCACTTATTTTATGTGAAGTAGCAATAGATGTTCACAAATTAACCAGCCTTGGAGTTCGTCTTATGGATTCGAAAGATAGTGGCATTCTTGTACTCAATTAAGCCAAGTTATAGCTCGTGGCATTGGTTAAATAGAGTCAATATGATGACCCCTAATTGCTCAAGTACATATAGGGAATTCAACAACATTGATTCTCAATATTCGAGCTAGAGGGCAATGGAACTTTAAGGTGTCAAGGTAGATTATTTGTACTCGATGTAGGTTGGTTGAGACAACAGATTATTGTTGAGTCACATTGTTCCCATTATTTAATCCATTCCAGTTCTACCAAAAAAGTATCATGATCTTAAACAGATCCACTAGAGGAATGACATGAAAAAAGATATAGCAGAATATGTGGTACAGTGGTCCAATTATCAGTAAGTGAAAGAAGAACATCAGAGACCATGTGGTCTAGCTCAAACCTTTAGTATTCAAGTGTGGAAATTGGATGCTATTAATATGGATTTCATTGTAGTCTCACCTTCTTCTTATTAGAAACATGACTCTATTGGGGTAATAGTTGATTAGCTGATAAAATTGGCCCATTTTCTTACTGTTAAGTCTACCAGCATGACTGAAGATTATGCCAAGATGTATGTAAAAGAGATTGTTCGCCTACATGGGACCCTGATGTCCATTATTTCAAATAGAGGTTTCCTATTTAATGCTCAATTTTGGAAATCATTCATAAGATCTTGGGTACACAGGTGAATATTAGTACTGCATTTTATCCACAGATAGACGACCAAGCTGAGCACACCATTCAAATACTTAAAGACATGTTGAAAGCATATGTGATAGACTTTAAAGGTAATTGGGATGATCATTTGACTATAATATAGTTTTCTTATAACAATAGCTATCAATCCATCATTGGCATGGCTTCATTTGAAGCTCTATATTGTAGATGACCTAGATCGCCTATTGGTTGGTTCAAAGTAGGCAAAATGTAGATTTTAGTTCCTAATCTAGTTGATCAAGATGTTAGAAAGGTTAAGTAGAAAATAGAATGGTTAAAGACTGCTCAGAGTAGGAAAAAGGTCATATACAAATATAAGACATAGAGATTTAGAGATTCAAATTGATGATTTGGTATTCTTAATAGTGTCATATATGAAAGGCATTATGCGATTCAGAAATAAGGGTAAGTTAATTCCCAGGTATATGTAAAACCCCCTAAGATTCTAGATATGTTTCCAGCTATTCCTCCAATGTTTTGAAGTCCCAAATTCATTATTTCACACTAAGTACAAGTAACATGGCCATTTTAACACTTCAAGATTCTAAACATTTTATTTTTGTCCTTTCCATGTTCAAACTGTTGATTTATGAGTTGAAATATGTTTGGGGATATTAAAAAGGACCATTCGAGGGTTTTTCAAAATTATTGGAAAGGGTTCGGGGTGAATTTGAACCATGGAGGCAAAATGCCTTCGCTATTGAGATGAGTCACAGAGACTTTGCCTCGGTGGTACACAACATTTCATGGAGGTTAGTATATGTGATACATGCCGTATCACCGAGGCTACTCTCCGCGATATCCTTTATCTCATAGAGGCTGTGAAATCCTATAGCATCATTTAAAGGTACAAGAGGCATTTTAGTCTATTCCCCCTCACCCTAAATACTCAATTGACATCTTAAAATCCAAGAAGGGCATTATTTGCCTAGTTCTCCATCAGTTAACGATACTCAATATCATCCCATACCTAAGAACACATAAGTCAAAGCTTTTCCCAAGAATTCACTATTCAAGGTCCTAATTCCAAGTTTATAGCAAGGATTCAAGTAACTCAGGTATATGGTATATTCATCAATGGGTTATCTTCTACAAATTGAGTCCCAAGAACCCTTTGTTTTACAAGTATAAATCTTTTTCCCTGTTTCATTAAATTTCAATTTTATGTATGGAATTGCTCAAATTGTTCTTTATAGTTTTGAATAAAAACAATGACTTAGGGTTTCCCCATGTGAATTATACTCTTACATGCTTTATAATCTCAGACACCTACATTATGTTTAGTTTATACCATGTCAATTTCTCAGTTATGAAATAAACCATGTGCTCATGTTTTTCTCATAATTTTAACATATTCCCATACTCATAATTATGAATTTTATCAGTTTATTGAAATATACTATGTTTTTGGGTTTACAAATCATGAATTCCTTTACAGTGTTCTAAATAATGTTATTGTATTTAAAGTATGATACAGTGCTGGAGGGTTCGGTACACCCGATAGCTATATACTTACACATGTTTCAGATTTTCAAGTTTCAAGTCAATCAGATCATTATTTTATCATCATATTCAGATTATCATATTCATGTTGTGCAATTATCAGTTGTAAGTCTAGTTAACTTAAATCAACACCAATGTCAGTTCAGTTGGGAGTAATATTTAGCACTGAGTGAATCTAGGGATGAAGGTTCACCCTCTAATAGAGTATTGAGACCTTTAGTAGTAGTCCCTGAGTTTTAGAACTATGTAACTACCGTAGGTTGTGAGATGTCACCCACTAGTAGAGAATTGACACTCTCTTAGGGGTCACCTGCCAGTAAAGGACTGACACCCTAGTCCTTCAGGACATCAGCCTTGTGGATCCATATCATCAGACATGTTAGTACCCATGTCAAGGTACTAACACCCTTCCAATCGAAGTTACAGAAAGGACCCCAATTAGCTCAAATTAGAGTATGTAAGTTACATGATAGCTCCCACAGTCTCAGTTCTGTATTTTGAGTATGTTAGCTTAGGTTTGCATGCCCAAGCATACATATATTGTATTCAATTTATTAGTTATTTAGCTATTCAGATATCAGTTATTTAGTTGTTCAAATCATTTCAGTACATGATTATAATTAGGATTACATTCATCTTACATGTTCATGCATTCATGCTCAGTAATTATATGTATTCTAGTTAGTCCCTAGCTGACATTCCAATATATTCAAATAACTGAGCGCATACTCTCTTCTGTGCTATATTTTCTTAAAATATAGGTTTGGTTGCTCAGTTCCCTGATCGCCCTTAGTAAGCTCAAGACTACTTTTAAATAGTTGTGGTGAGTCCCCATCCATCAAGGACAAGTATTTATAATTATTTTCAGTATTTCCTTTATTTTAGTTAGTCAGAGTTAGTTGTTAGTTTGTCCTATCAACTTTTCATTTAGTTGTTAGTTTGTCCTATCAACTTTTCATGTCTTAGAGGCTTTCAGATATTTAGATATTGAGATAGTTAGACTTGTTTTTAGTTTTATCAGTAGTTTCAGACATGTTAAGTATTATTTTAGTAGTACATCTTAACAGTATTTGATCTATTTAACTTCAACATATGATGTTTTAGTATTATTTTATTTTGTGCTCACAACAGGTACTAGATCATGGGTTGGCTTAGGGTTACTTATGGCCTTAAGCCCTGAGTTATGACTAGGGAGTAGTCTCGGGTCATGGAAGACTTGGTATCAAAGCCTAATGTTTTAAAGTGTCCTAAGGTGTCTGGAATCCGCTTTGAGTAGAGTCTTGTGCATGGATGTGAAGTGTGCCACACTTATGGGCGTGAGGCTACGAGACATTTTAGGAAAGTTTTCCTTCTTTTAGTATTCATACGTGTGAAATAATGCTATCTGTATTTAATTCCCTTTTCCAACTCATCCTTTATCCATTTATAGAAAATGCCTCCCAAAATAAATAACGAAAGGAGAAACGGGGATCAACATGCACCACAACCTATTCAGGAGGACCCTATGAACAAACATGTTTCCCATGCCAAATTTAGGATCGCTTTCACTCTTTTGTCCACACTGTGGCTGCTTATAATAACCACCAGTATGTTTCCCTAGCCAATCCAGTAGTGAGTATAGCAGTATCTAGGATTCGAGACTTCACTCGGATTAATCCTCCATTATTTTCTAGATCTAAGTCTGAGGAGGATCCACATGAGTTTTTGGATGGTGTGTAGAAAGTGACAAAAAACATGGGTGTTACATATTGAGGGAGTGATAATTTATCTACTTACCAATTGTATGGTATGTATATACTTGACTCAAGCTGTGGAAGAAGGACAGAGGTGTTAAGACATGGTCTATAGAGCGGGAGGAGTTTGTTGCAACCTTCTAAGACAGGTTTTTCCCACTCAAACTGAGGGAGGCCAAAGTGAAGGAGTTTATAAATTTAAAGCAAGGTAACATGAGTGTGAAGGTGTAATCACTTAGGTTTTTTTAGTTTATGAGGTATGCTCTGACTATGGTGGCTAATTTTAGGGAAAGAATGAGTAAGATTTGTTTGGGTTTTGAAGGATGTGGTTAAGGAGTGCAGAAAAGCTATGTTGGTTAAAGATATGGAACTTTCTAGATTGATGGTCCATGCTCAACATATTGAGGGGGAGAAGCTAAAAGAAAAGAAAAGGAAGAATAAGCAGGACAAAAACAATAGCTTCAACTTCTTATAACAAAGGTTTGATGGTAGGAATCATTCTTAGTTCCTCTAGAAATTTTCATCTCTAAACTTATATTTAGCCAGTGCAGCAGTTCCTATGTCAGGTAGCATAATAGGGATAGAGCACTAGGGTCTAAGTCCCAGAGAAGCATAAATAGTGGTCATACCAATCTGTTTGGCAGGAGATATGGTAGGAACCATTAGGGAATAGGGTTACAAATTGACCAATGATTTCCTAGAAGAAAAAATTTTCGTCAACACGGTCAGTCTAACTTTTCATTAGCTTCAGTAGGTCACCCAACTCAGTAGGAGTGCCACTTCTAGTGCCACTAGTGGGAAGCATCAGAATCAACATGATCAGAAGAGTTCTTTTGATATGGTTACGAGTACGTTACAAGTCTTTATATTTATGTTTATGCATTGTAAGACCGTGGAGCTTTTCTTTCTTTTGTGACTACATATAAAGCAGTAAACTGTACTATCAGTCCTGAAATCTTTGCAGAACCCTTGTCAGTGTCTACTCTAGTTGGTAGTTATTTTTTAGCTAGATGGGTATACATAAATTTCCCGATCACAGTGTCTCAGAAAGTCACATCAGTTGATCTTTTCGAGTTACAGATGACATATTTTGATGTCATTCTTGGTATGGATTTTCTCTACTCAAGATATGCCTCAGTTGATTGTAGAAATAGAATAGTCCAGTTCTAGTTTCTAAATGAGCCTATCGTAGAATAGAGGGGTCGTACCGCAGTTTTTGTAGATCAATTTGTCTCCTACCTTAAGACAAGAAAGATAATTTCCAAGGGATGTATTTACCAGCTTGTTCGAGTAAAGGACTCAAATTTTTAAAGTCTGAGTCTTGAGTCCGTTCCAGTAGTGAATGAGTTTCCAGAAGTGTTCCTCTTCTGGAAGTTTCTCCATTGAGGGAAATTGACTTCGAAATAGATCTTCTCTAATATACCCAGCCTATCTGAATTCCACTTTATAGAATGGCTCTAGCTTTAATACCTCGTAAGATTCTAAGCTCGACCCAATTTCTAGTTGCATACTTAAGGGGTCCAAGACTTGAAATTTGTACCAAGGGTTAAGGACAGTCATTTCAAGACCCAATACTTTATAGATTTTATTTTTGGCCTTTCCTACCTCGACATGTTAGTTTTTGAGTTGAAACATATTTAGGGATGTTAAAGGTATGTATCAAAAGAGTTATAGAATTTTTGGATGGGATTCGGGGCATGTTTGGAAAGAAGGGGAGGTGAGACTCTGTGATAGGGTCATGCCATATGGGCCAGTCCCAGGGAATAGGGACTACGTCACGGAGGTCATGCCATATTCCAGCTTCATGATTTAAGGGACCAAGGGGTAATTTGGTCCATTCCCCTCGATCCCAGTCATCCAAAACACGCTACACTCTTAGGGGCATTATTTGCCCATTAACCTCAAAATTTCTCATGTAGAAACCCTTTCTCTCCCCAAGAAAAAAGTTCAAGCTCCTCCTATCAAGAACTCAAGAATTTAAGTTCCAATTTCAAGATTTCTTCAAGAATTCATCCAATTGAGGTATGTGGGGTTTTGAACAAGGTTAATCTTAAATCTTTTTGCCCAAAAGTATAATTTTAAAGTTTAATTTACATGTTTTAAAATAGAGTTCATCCCTAAATTCTCATGTATTGAAACATGGCATCACTTTATAATTTAAAGGACTAAAAAACATAAGAGTTGTACTTATTCAAGTTTTAAACTATAAGTTTGATATTTTGTCTTGAATTTCGTTATTTTGATGAGAAATTGCTATTCTCCTAAGTTTAATATGTCCCAATACCTAAATTCATGTATTATACTCATGTAATTAACTGTGCAATGATTTGTATCTCTTAATTATGATTTTATATTACTTTTTTAAGAGTTGTTATCATATTTTAGTTATCATTTAGTGTTGGCGGGTTATGAACACCAAATACCTATGTGTTTACTTGTTATTTTAGACTTTTCAAATTACAAGTTTGTCAGGCCATGATTTCTTTACTATATTCAAGTTTAAGTTGAGTCGTGTCAATACAGTACCATGATGTGTTAAACCATGAATAAAACTAATGTCATTTAGTTGGGAATAAGATTTTGTACTGAGAGGGAAGTATGGATTTAGCGCATCCTACTTTCCAGAAACTACATGCCCCCATAGGATTTAGGGACTTAATAGAGATCATTTCCCCTTGTCCAAAATTAGCTCATCTTAGTGATCACTCCAGTTTAGATTCCACTGTGATGGCATGGATGGAACAACCCTCCTCAACTTGGGTTAGATGTTGGACTCCACGGTAATATCCATGGTTTATGTTGATTACGTTATAGCTCCCACAGCTTTAGTCAGTACTGACAGTCTATTTTAGTTTATGTTTTGCTTGACAAGTAGTCAAATTTCAGCATTTATTTAATTAGTTATGCAAATTGCACGAGTTGTTTAGATAATGTCAGTATATACAATACTTTGTCTTGTATTTTCAATAATACATGTCCAGGCAATTGCATTCAGTTTCTGTATGTCTTTCAGTTAGACCTTACCTCATGTAAAAGTATATTCAAAGTACTGATCGCATAATTTTATCTTACGTTATGTTTTCTTATAAGATAGGTT
The DNA here is from genome assembly GCF_002878395.1 of Capsicum annuum. Classification (NCBI taxonomy): domain Eukaryota; kingdom Viridiplantae; phylum Streptophyta; class Magnoliopsida; order Solanales; family Solanaceae; genus Capsicum; species Capsicum annuum. Next base: position 1,167,455 of record NW_025816940.1, on the reverse strand, counting down.
TGAACGAAAAGTTTATCGACCATCCTTAGATAACTCAACAGTTCCCCACAGCGGTAGTGGTAAGTCCTCAACTCCGTATATTTAGAGGCTTTCAGACAAACAGTCTAGTTACCAATGTTTATGAGATACTTCAGACATATCATTTTATATATATTTCAGTATGTAGATTGACCGTACCTTATTGGTCTATCTTCCACACATGTTATTATACTTTTTTCATTCAATGCTTATTGTAGGTGCAAAACCATAGGTTAGCTTGGGGTCACTTATATCCTTAAGAACCGTGTCGCAACTAGGAAGTAGCCTTGGTTCATGACAAAACTTAGTATCATAGCCTAAGGTTTTAAAGTGAGGGGGTGTCTTAAAGATATGTTGAGTAAAGTCCTGTGCATGGGTCTGAAGCGCATTACATTTATAGACAAGAGGCTATGAGACATTTTTAGGAATGTTTCCCTTCTTTCAGTGTTTATGTTGTGCAAAAGAGCATGAGCTCTATTGAATTCCTCTTTATAACTCATTCTTCATTCTGTTTACAAATAATGTCTCCTAGAAGTAAAAATGGAAGAAGGAACAGGAATCAACCCGCACCACCACCTTTCATAGATTTGGCCCACTCTGTAGCTGCTCAGAACAATCAACTAGCTATTGCCCCAGCCAATCTGTTGATGAATACAATTGTAGCTAGGGTTTGAGACTTCAACTGAATAAATCCCACTATGTTTTCCAGAACCAAGTATGGGGAGGATCTATAGGAGTTTTTGGATCGAGTATAAAAGGTGACTGATATCATGGGTTTCACTTCAAGTAAGAGTGTGGACTTGGCTACTTACTAGTTGCAGGGAGTAGCTCACACCCGGTTTAAGTAGTGGAAGGAGGATAGAGGTGTTGAGGTAGGGCCTATAGAGTGGGAGGAGTTTGGCATGACTTTCTTAGACTGGTTATTCCAACTAGAGTTGATGGAAGTAAAGGTTCAGAAGTTCATAAATTTGAAGTAGGTAGCATGAGTGTGAAGGAGTACTAGCTCAAGTTCACTCAGTTGGAGAGGTATACTCTAACTATGGTGGCTGGCTCTAGGTCCAGGATAAGTAAGTTCATATCTGGTGTATCTAATAGTAGGGTCAAGGAGTGTAGGACCGCCATGTTGATTAAAGAGATGGACCCATCTAGACTTATGGTTCATGCTCAGTAAATTGAGAAGGATAAAATTAAAGAGAAAGACAAAGAGAATAACAGGGCCAAAATAAGTATTTTAAACTATTCTTAGCCAAGGTTTGAAAGCGGTAACCATTCTCAATTCTGCCAAAACATTTCATCCCAAGATCCATCTTTATCTAGTTTACTTGTTCCTGAGTTTAGGAAGAAAAGTAGGGATAGAAAGATAGGGTATAAGAACCAAGATAGTATAAACTGCAGCCGTACCAACTTGTTCTGATGAAATTATGGTAGGAACCATCAGGGTGAAAGCCGAGTAGGAAGTAATGTGTGCTTTTGTAATACCCCATACATTTCTAAGCTAGAAAATGAACCGTTGTTCCTACATGTGAAACCTCTAATCTTGTAATTCTTATTTGAGTACATGACTTACAATGAGTATCCTAGTGAAAAGAGAGTTTTTGGTGTGTTAAATGTGTTCATAAGAGTCACCTAAAGTAATGCAAGCTAAGAGCTTTTGAACCCATCAATTTTTAGTGTTGGATTTCATAAAGGTCATATTTAAACTAGTATAACATGATATATATGTGGTATTTTGTCATATTTAGACCCATTAAATTATAGATAATCGAATTATCTTTCCAACGATACCAATTTTGCCTTAATCCACTACCCGAGCGAAAAGTTATGCCTATTTTCGTGAGAGGCAGTAAGGGTATGCAATTGGTTAGGTGCCGCCCAACCAAACTTAGATGATTGAGAAGGTGTTTCTGACCTTAACTTAGGCTATTTCCTAGGCGCCGCCTAAGTCATTGCCAAGTGAAAAAAACACTCCGTTTTGACCTAGATCAAGGTTGTTGAAGTCATTTCATACCCCTAAACCATCCCTAATCACTTCAAAACATTTTTATGATATATTAATCACATAAAATCCTATATCTTAACCCTAATAAGTTAGTAAACAAATCAAAACCCTTCCCCTCTTCCCCAAGACAAAATCCAAGTGTCATCCCTCAAGAATCAAGAAGTTAAGCTCCAAATTCAATTTTATCTACAAGAATTCTTTCAATAAAGTTTAAAGGTCCAATCTTTGAACAATTTCATCACCATTAAGGTATGTTAGATGTTTATTCATGGGTCCCTTCTGCCCATGAAGTTCAATAATCCTTTTCTAAATCCAAAGATTTTATATTTATGAGTTTTCATGACTTATATGAATTGAAATTCATGTTCATGTTGTTGTTTGGTGTTGATTCACATTTTAGATTATAAGTTTCAAGATTTGATCCTAGTATGTGATAATTGGCATAATGTTCATGATAAACCCTTCAAGTTGAAAGTTTATTGATATAGCCATGATACTTAGATGTGGTAATTGTTTTATAACCAAAGCATGCTTCCCATATGTTTGATTAAATGCCCATGTGAATGAAGTAGTTCCATTATAGCATATAAACAAGTAGTCCCCATTTATGTACAAGTTAATGCATGCTAAGTGTTTGTTGAAAGGATTTAGTGAATGAATTATGAGACATTTGTATGCATTCCTATCCATGTATAAGTTTATGACTTTTTAGTGCTTGAAGAGATGCCTCATTGATTGTATTATGAATGATAGAATATTGTCATGTTATTCAAGACTTGTCATGTTTTATTTTGGTTTATGCTATCGAGTCTTGGGGGTATTTAATACCCGACAATCTAGCTACTACCTGGAGCTAGTGTCAGTTTTTAAGATAATCTCAGTCGTGCCACAGTTAGTAGAACTCGATCAGTTACAAAACTTAGGAAAACTTAGTAATCTCATTATCAGTCCAACTCAGCTCAGTAATTAATTCAGAACTTAATAGCATTCAGTTAGTTAATAGAATTCAGTAGTATTTCATCAGTCAATTGAACTTAGTAACTCATTTTAGTTCAGTTAAGTAGTACGATCAGTAACAACTTAGTCAAGCCTAGTATGAAGAAGGAAAGTTCAGTATCATTCAGTTGGGAGTAGGACTCAACATTGAGTGAGCCTAGGGATGGGGGCTCACCCGTTAGATAGGACTGAGATCCCTAGAAGCAATCCCTAGGTTCTAGAACTACATAGCCAACATAGGTTATGAGATGTCACCCGTTAAATAGGAATGGCATACTCAGGGATCACCTACTAGTATAGGAGTAATCTCGAGGGCACCTACTAGATTACGACTGAATCCATAGTAGTTTTATTTACCTGTGGCATGGTACTGACATCTTTCTATATGAGGTTATAGGTTGGAACCCAATAGTTCAGATTTAAGGTATGTCGGTTAGATGGCGATTTCCCACAGTTTTAGTCCCAGTCTTCAGAATAGAACTCAGATCAGTATTACAGAAATCAAGACTGTCAGACACATTCACTCAGATCATTAAAGAACTTAGAGAGTTCTATAGATCCAGAGATCACCTACTAGATAGGACTGATCTCAAATTAATTCAATTATTTTCACTATAAGAATATTCAAAGATCATCCGCTAGATAGGAATGATCTCAGCTTGAGTCAATCAGATCTTAGTATTAGTAGACTCAGACATCACAAATCCAGTTATTAGGATTTAGTATTCATGTTACTATGATTTCAGTTATAGTTTATGCACTCATGCATGTATGCTCATTCAGTAGTCTCATGATATTAGTCAGTATTGTTCATACATGTAAACCCTTGTATTCAGCCTTACCTTATCTAGCATACCAGTACATGCTCACGTACTGACGCATACTTTTCTCTTACGCTATGGTGTCTTGTACCATAGATTTAGAAGTACGGGATCCAGAGAACTCTTAGTAGTTTAGATTCAGCCATCAGTAGTGAGTCCTTATCATTCGAGGATGTTCCTTATTTTATTATTGCATTAGATTTAGCATTTCAGTAGATAGAGTAAGTTGGGGGATTGTCCCATCAACTCCTTATTCAGACAGTTTAGAGGCTTTTTCAGACTAGAGTATTTTCAGACAGTTGTTTTAGTTTTGGCATTATTATACTTTATTTAGTTTTATTTAAGTATTGAACCTTATGGCAAGTTTCCACCAGTTTTCTGCAATTATTTAGTGCTCAGTTATAGATATTAGTCATGGGTTAGCTTATGGTCCTTCAGGGTCATAAGCACCATGTAGAGTTCGGGGTTCAAAATTTGGGGCGTTACAGCTTTGGGTATGGCAAGCCAGGCAACAGGATGAAGGAGTGTCAAGTGATATCCCAGAAGGGAAGTGGTTCATGCTAACAGGGCCAGTCTAATATTTAATTAGCTCTAGCAGGTCACCTGACTCAGCAGGGTGCCACTTCAAGTAAAACCAATGGGCAGTGTCAATAGATTTTACGCTCTCCAAACTCGGCATTATCAGGAAAGTTCTCCTGATGTGGTTATGTGTATGTTACAAGTCTTCCATATACACGTTTATGCATTGCTAGACCCTGGAGCTTCATTTTCATTTGTAACTCCTTACATAGATGTAGACTTTGGTATCAGTTCCAAAATATTAGTAGAGCCTTTCTCAATGTATACCCCCAGTGGAGAAGTCCATTATAGCTAGATAGGTATACAAAAATTTCCCAGTCTTAATGTTTTAGAAAGTTACTTCAGTTGATCTTATGGAGTTAGAGATGACTGATTTTTATGTCATTCTTGGCATAGATTGGATCCACTCATGCTACGCCATAGTTGATTGTAGAAATAAACTTGTCTAGTTCCAGTTTCCTAATGAGCCAGTTATCGAATAGATATGTATTACTTCAATTTTTATGGGTCAGCTTGTTTCCTATCTTAAGAAAAGGTAGATGATATCTAAGGGGTGTATTTACTATCTTTACCAAGTCAAGGACTAAAATTTTAAAACTTCGAGTCTTGAGTCAGTTTCAGTAGTAAGAGAATTTCTAGATATTTTCCCAAAGGATCTTCCTAGAGTTCCTACCGAAAGAGAGATATTATATAGAATAAATCTTTTTTAGATACCTAACCTATCTCTATTCCACCATAAAGAATAGCTCCATCTAAGCTTAAAGAGCTAAAACAATAGTTAAAAAATCTTTTAGATAAGGGCTTAATCAGACCTAGTGTTTCACCATGGGATGCTCCAGTTCTATTCGTGTGCAAGAAAGTTGGCTCTCTCAGAATGTGCATTAATTACCGTCAGTTGAACAAGGTCATGATTAAGAAAAAGTATCCTCTTCCCGAAATTGATGACTTGTTCGACCAACTTTAGGGTGCAAGTTATTTCTCTAAGATAAACCTTAGATCCGGCTATCATTAGCTTAGAGTTAGAGAATGTGAAATTCCAAACACAACCTTCAGAAATCGATATGGTAACTTTGAATTCCTATTTATGTCTTTTGGACTAATAAATGGCCCTACAACTTTCATGGACTTCATTAATAGAGTGTTTAAGTTGTACTTGGACATGTTCATCATCGTCTTCATTTATGATATCTTTGTCTATTCTCATAGTGAGAATGAGCATGCAGACCATCTGAGAGTTATATTGCAGACCCTTAGAGATCTTCAGGTATTCACTAAGTTAAGTAAGTGCAAATTTTGGTTGAGATCAGTAGATTTCCTTGGTCACATATTTTTTTTGTGATGGCACTTGAGTTGATCCTCAAAAGACTAAAGCAACGAGAAACTAACCTAGACCCGTCTCTCTTTTAGATATCAAGAGTTTCTTGGGTTTAGTTGGAAATTATAGATAGTTTGTTGAAGGATTTTGTTCTATTTCTTTCCCCATGTTTAGGCTAACCTAGAAGAAGGTTAAATTTCTGTGGTTATATTCTTGCAAGAAGAGTTTTCAAGTGTTGAAGACTCGACTCACTTCTGCTCAAGTCTTGACTTTTCTAGATAACATAGATGGATTCATAGTTTATTGTGAGGCTTTTAGAGTTGGATTTGGGTGTGTATTGATGCAAAGAGGCAAGGTCATATCCTATGCCTCTAGACAGTTTAAACCCCATGAAAAGAATTATCCGACCCATGATCTTAAGTTGGAAGTTATTGGTTTTGCCTTGAAAATTAGAAGGCATTATCTTTATGGGGTACATGTTAATATGCTCATGGGTCACAAGACTTTATAGTACATGCTCATACAGAAAGACCTGAATCTTCGCCAGAGAAGATGGCTTGAGTTGTTGAAATACTATGATACGAGTGTGTTGTATAATTCGGGAAAGGCCAATGTAGTAATGGATGCCCTTAGTAGATTGTCTATGGATAGTGTTACCCATGTCAAAGATGATAAGAAGGAGTTCCTTGAGGTCCATCATCTTGCTAGGTTAGGAGTTTGGTTTGTTGATTCAACCAACCGTAGTACATATGTTTTGAATGGTTTGGAATCTTCATTGATTATCGAGGTAAATGAAAATCAAGATAGGGATCCTAGTTTTGTTAAGTTAAAGGAGGTGGTTAGAGAGAAAAAAGTAGAGGTTTGCTCTTGGGGAAGATGGTGTGCTTCATTGTTAGGGCAGGTTATGTGTTTTGGGTATTGATAGTTTGACACAACATATATTAGAAGAAGCACATGATGCACGGTACTCTATTCACCCTAAAACCAAAAAGATATACCATGACTTGTGGTAATTTTATTGGTTGAATGGTATGAAGAAAGATATTGCAGAGTTTGTAGCTAAGTGTTCGAACTGTTAGTAGGTTAAGGTTGAGCACCAAAGGCCTATGGGTACACTTTAGGAGTTTAGCTTCCCCAAATGGAAGTGGGATGTGGTGAATATGGATTTTGTGATAGGATGGCCTTATAGGAATCATCAGCATGATTTGATTTGGGTCATTGTAGATATGATGACAAAGTCAGGCCATTTTTTGCCACTTTATACTTTGTACTCAGCTGTGCCGGGCTTTATCTTAGGGAGTAGGTGAAGTTTCATAGGGTTCCAATGTCTATTATTTCAGACAGAGATAGTCAGTTTATGTTGCACATTTTTAAGCTTTCCAGAAGGGTCTTGGTACCTAAGTTCACCTCAATATAACTGTTCATCCTCAGACAGATGGTCAGACAGAGAGGACCATCAAAACTCTAGATGACATATTGAGGGTGTGTGTTATAGACTTTAAAGGTAGTTGGGATGACCACTTACCTCTAATTGATTTTACCTACAACAATAGTTATCACTCCAGTAGTCAGATGGATCTTTTTGAGGCTTTTTATGGGAGGTGATGTAGATCACCTATTAGTTGGTTTTAAGTAGGTGAGGCTACTTTGATAGGGAAAAATTCAATGTTTAAGGCTATAGAGAAAGTTCAGTTGATTGGAGAGAGATTAAAGATATCCCAAAGTCATTAGAAATCTTTCATAGATGTGACGAGAAGAGATCTTGAGTTTCATATTGGTGACTTGGTCTATTTGAAAATTTAGGAGTGAAGAGATTTTGCAAGAAGGGAAAGCTTTGTCCCCACTATGTTGGCCTATATAGAATTTTGCACCACTTTGGGAAGGTATCTTATGAATTAGAGTTGCCTGCAGACTTGGCATAGTATATCCGGTGTTCTATGTTTCTTTGTTAAAGAAATGCATTAGTGATTCAGCTTCTATTGTTCCTTTAGAAAGTATGGATGTTATGGATAACCTTTCCTACGAAGAAGTCCTACTTGAGACTCTTGCTCTGTAGATTCTTAGATTGAGAAATAAAGAAGTTTCTTTGGTTAAGGTTCTATGGAGAAATCAGTCCGTTGAGGGAGATATTTGGGGGGCAGAAATAGATATACAAGCCCGATATCCTTATCTTTTCTCCACAAATTTAGACTCATCTCAAGGTAATGGTTTTCTTTAAGTTGACTCTTTCTGTTCCCTATTTTAGCTATATAACTATTCTGATGTGTTACGCCCTGCAAAATGGGTCCCGAAGCGTCACACGGTGCTTGAGGCTACGAGTAGCCCCAAGCTAACCCTTTGAGCCATTTTTATTTAGTTCAACACAAATCAACGGGGTTTCCACAAATAACCCTCAAATATTAACAGAGTAATCATCATCCAAGAATAAAAGAATTTTAGAAAGATAACAAAATACGGCTTATTAGTCAAATCCCAACATCTATACTAGTCTGACAAGCCTTTAAGAAAATCAATAAAACCAGCGAGCCATTGAGACATGCCCCAACTGACTCATACTCAGTTATCAAATGTAAACAATTCCGTGAAACCAACATCAGACATCACGTCCTCGGAACATGAGGACTCACCACAACAGAGGATGTATAACAGCGTGCCCGAAGAATCACTGTCGAACCTGGAACTGAGCACCTAAACCTACATTACGAGAAAATGCAGCTCACATCAGTACCAGGGAAAGGAACCGAGTATATGGGGTGTATAAAGTTGTATAAACATCATCATCATAAATATTGATAAGAAATATGTAGGATATATGAAAGACTCACATAGCCCGAAGAAAATCATCATAATCATGAGAGGATGAAATAAGTACAATAACACATGTGAGTCATCATATAATTTGTCAATCACTTTCAGTTCATCAAGAATATCAATTCTCATAATGTAAATATCATTTAAATCTTTCGAAAGAATAACTTTCACAATTCCACTTTCAAATCACTTCACCATTCACCATAGACACAAGGAAACACACACACGCTGGGAGATCCTATAACTGACATAAACCATGTGCGCTACATGGAGTCTAACGTACAACCCACGTTGGGGAGAGCCGTCCTATCCTTGCCATCGGAGTAGGACTATCGATATCAAATCCACACAAAGTAGTGATCACTATATAAATCAGCCTCAGGTTCACTCCTATGGGGGCACGTAGTTCTAGGGAAGTAAGGTTTCTTTATACCTCCCACTCGGTGCTAAGGATTTCTTCAAGACTTAGCTCAGATCATTCCAAAGACAATCCACAATAAAATAATTTCAGTAATATATAAATATACATCGGGAGCCATTATGCTTCCCATCTATCAAAATCAACCACGTTGTGGATTTCTTTCACACTTGAGTTCAAAACAACTCCATTAAGACCAAAAGGTCAAATCATTCAAAATACGTCAAATATTCAACATCAACGTGCTTATAGCACACACTTTCTCAAAAAAACACAATTTCCAATAGGGATTCACGACCCAAATATCAAAATTATGATAAATATCGTTCAAGATTTATGCTTTATATCTCCACACATGTAAATTCATCTTTCAAATCATAAACATCAAGATTTCATAATAATCATCATAAGATATGGGTTCATGCTTCAAATTCGTAAAAGTCAAATAAAAATCATGCCTTTGTAAAGAAAATTACTTTTGGGCACAAGAACGAAAGAGAGTTCTTGTTGAAAAACCCTACATACCTTGAATGATGAACTTTAGATCGATACTCATTTTTGAGATGTTAATCGTGCCTTTGAATGATGGTTCTTGAACTAGGAACTTGGAATCTTGAATAAATTTGCAGAATTAATGGTGAACTTTGGAGGTTCTTGAAGTTGGATGTAGGAGCTTAGGATTTTCTTTTTAAGAGAATTTGATGAAATATAACATATAATGCTTCTAATAGGCTTTAATATAAGGTTTGGATGGATTTTGGGTGAGGGGGAATGACCAAAACGCCCCTAAAAGTCAAATAATTCTCAAATTTGTCCTTTGGTGGACTGTTTTGATAATCTGAAGTAGATCAACCATAACGTTTTACTCCGATATCCAAATTGGATGAAACCAATTTCATTAGAAAGAGAACTCTCATATATTTCCATTGATATATACTATCTCACCCATATCATTGTGTACGAGGAGTTATGATCGTTTGAAGTTGACCCAAAAATTCACTTTTGGTAGGCTGAAGTAGATCGACCATAAATTTTTGCTCCGATAGACAAATTGGATGAAACCAATATCATTTGAAAGAGGACTCACAGAGCTTTCCGTTGATATACAGTAGATCACCCAGGTCATTATGTACAAGGAGTAAGTTGGAGCAAAAATATGCCATGCCTAAGTACTTTTTCCTGCACGTCTTACTGTTCACTACCATTTACGGTTCGATCGGAATGTTCATAACTCGTCGCTCGGGTGTCCGTTTTAGATGATCCACATATCGTTGGAAAGCTTATTCGATACCCTACACAATGGTGGCTCATAATATAAAACATTCTACATGGAAAATTTATAATTCATTCTAGAAGATAGATCCCAACACGTTTACGCACAAAATTTCAACGAAAAATTTCCCGGGGTATTACATCATCCCCCCTTGAAAACATTCATCCTTGAATGATGATAGACATGCCAAGATTAGATATGGAATAGAGCATACAGCTGAAACCATTTGTTAGACTCATCACCACATCGTTTCTCACTCCGAATGCAACATAGAATGCATAAATTCAAGAAACTACAGCTGAACACATAACAAATGACAACTGAACTACTGCAACTTTTATCAAAAGTGCATGATTTTGGAAAGAACGGTACCTTCGGCTTGATCAGAGTTCGTAAAAAATAGGTGCGGGTACTTGGATCGCATATCCGCCTCAGCTTCCCAAGTTGCACCCTCAACAGATTGGTTTCGCCACAACACCTTGACCAAGGGAACTTCTTTGTTCCTTAGTCTTCGGACATTGAAATCAAGAATCTCAACAGGAATCTCATCAAAAGAAAGATTTCTTGAATGTAAGCACTCACAGAGCAATCGACTACCACAGCATCGCTAATATGCTTTCTAAGCATGGAGACATGGAGTATTGGATGAATAGAGGACAACTCAGAAGGTAACTCGACCTCATAAGCTACCTTACCAACACGGCTAAGAATTTTGTAAGGACCAACATAACGGGGATTAAGCTCCCCTTCTTTTCAAATCTCTTCACCCCCCTTATGGGTGAAATTTTCAGATACACTAGGTCACTAACTTCAAACTCAAGGTCTCTCCTTCTAACATCCGCATATGACTTCGACAACTCTGCGCAGTTTTCAACCTTTCCCTAATCAACTTAACTTTTTCCATAGCCTCAAATACCGAATCAGGACCACTCATAACCGCTTTGCCCACCTTGAACCAACCTATGGGTGATCTACACTTCCTCCCATATAAGGCTTCAAATGGAGCCATGCCAATATTAGAGTGGAAACTGTTATTGTAAGCAAACTCTATCAACGGTAAGTGATCATCCCAACTTCTCTTAAAGTCAAGTGCACAAGCTCTCAACATATCCTCTAAGGTCTAGATGGTCCCCTCAGCCTGACCATCGGTCTGCGGATGAAAAGAAGAACTCAAAAGCACTTAGCTACCAAGACCCTTCTGAAAAGCATTCCAAAATTACAAAGTAAACTGAGTACCCCTATCCGAAATGATAGACAAGAGAACTCCATGCAGTCTGACTAGCTCTCGGATATATAATCTATAGTAATCCTCAGCAGTATATGAAGTATGAACAGGCAAGAAATGAGCAGACTTAGTCAACCTATCAACCACAACCTAAATGGACTCATGATGGGGTCGAAAAGGAGGTAAACCAATCACGAAGTCTATATTTATCTCTTCCCACTTCCAGGTGGGAATACTAAACTCTTGCATCATACCACCAGGTCTTTGGTGTTCAACCTTAACTTGTTGGCATGTTACACACTTAGCTACAAATGCTGCTATATCTTTCTTCATGCCACGCCACCAATAGATTTCTCGCAAGTCTTAATACATCTTGGTGGCACCAGGATGAATAGAATATCGCGCCCCGTGTGCTTCAGCCATATTCCTCTGTCTCAGATCATCAACATTCGGAACACACAATCTACCCTGCAATCTCAACAAACCATATTCCCCTTGGGAGTAAACCTCTACTTTTTGGTCCTTGACTGACTCCTTTAGTCTGACCAAACTAGCATCTAAGTATTGCTTTTCCTTCACTTCTGAAACCAAAGAGGATTCGGAACTACTCTGAGCCCCTATACTACTTTCAGTAGAGTCAAACAACCTAACCCCCAATCTAGCCAAACGATGTACATCATGAGCCAACTCTTTCTTACCTTCTACCACATGTGAAACACTACCCATGGACACTCTACTTAGGACATCTGCCATAACATTGGCCTTGCCCGAATGGTACAACACACTCATATCATAGTCCTTTAACAATTCTAACCATCGTCTCTACCTAAGATTCAATTCTCTCTGGGTAAACATATATTGCATACTCTTATTATTCGTGAAAACATCAACATGGACACCATACAAATAGTGTCTCCTAATTTCAAAGCAAACACAACAGTAGCCAACTCAAGGTCATGGGTGGAGTAATTTTTCTCATAGGGTTTCAACTGTCTAGAAGCATAAGCTATCACTTTACCCCTATTCATCAATACGCAACCCAACCCAACTCTTGAAGCATCACAGTACACCATAAAACCATCAAAACCATCAGGAAAAGTCAAAACAAGGGATGAAGTGAATCGAGTCTTCAACTCCTGAAAACTCTTCTCATAAGATTCTGACCACAAGAACTTCACTTTCTTTTGGGTTAACGGAGTCATAGGAGACGTTATAGAGGGAAAACCTCAACAAAACGATGGTTATAGCCAGCTAAACCCAAGAAACTTTGGATATAAGTCAGAGAAATAGGTCTAGGCCAATTTCTAACAGCTTCAGTCTTTTGGAGATCAACTCTAATACCCTCGAAAAAAATGATATGACCTAGAAAAGCAAATGACCTTAGCCAAAACTCACACTTACTGAACTTGGCAAACAACTTGTGATCTTTAAGGGTTTGCAAGACAGTTTGGAGATGATGAGAATGTTCATCCTCACTATGGGAGTACACCAGCATATCATCGATGAACACTATGACAAACATATCCAGATATGGTCTGAACACTCGATTCATGAGGTCCATAAAAGCTGCTGGGGCATTAGTTAACCCGAAAGACAGGAGAGCACGAATCAATAGCAGAGAGAGATACTTTAATCATGATAGACTTCTAAAAGAATGAATCACACTTTTTCCTAAAATGTCTTGTAGCCTCTTGCTCATAGATGTGGCGCGCTACACACCGATGATCAAGACTCTACTTAACGTGACTTGTCAGACTCCCTAGGATACCTTAAAATCGTAGGCTCTGATACCAAGTTTATAACGCCCCATAAAATGGGTCCTACCGCGTCACACGGTGCTTAAGGCTATGAGTAGCCCCAAGCTAACCCTTTGAGCCATTTTCATTCAGTTCAACACAAATCAATGGGGTTTCCACAAATAACCCTCAAATATGAATAGAGTAATCATCATCCAAGGATAAAAGAATTTTAGAAAGATAACAATATACGACTTATTAGTCAACTCCCAATATCTATACTAGTCTGACAAGCCTTTAAGAAAATCAATAAAACCAGCGAGCCATTGAGACATGCCCCAACTAACTCATACTCATTTATTAAATGTAAACAATTCCGTGAAACCAACATCAGACATCACATCCTCGGAATATAAGGACTCACCACAACAGAGGATGTATAACAGCGTGCCTGAAGAATCATTGTCAAACTTGGAACTGAGCACCTAAACCTACATTCTGAGAAAATGCAGCCCACATCCAAAGATGTGGGTCAGTACCAGGGAAAAGAACTGAGTATATGGGGATCTATGCAGTTGTATAAACATCATCATCATAAATATATATAAGAAATATGCACGAAGTATGAAAGACTCACATAGCCTGAAGAAAATCATTATAATCATGAGAGGATGAAATAAGTACAATAACACATGTGAGTCATCATATAATTTGTCAATCACTTTCAGTTCACAAAGAATATCAATTCTCATCATGTAAATATCATTTAAATCTTTTGAAAGAATAACTTTCACAATTCCACTTTCAAATCACTTCACTATTCACCATATACACAAGGAAACACACACACGCTGGGAGATCCTATAACCGATATAAACCATGTGAGCTACATGGAGTCTAATGTATAACCCACGTTGGGGAGAGTCGTCCTATCCTTACCATTGTAGTAGGACTATCGATATCGAATCCACCCAAACTAGTGATCACTATATAAATTAGCCTCAGGCTCACTCCTATGGAGGCACGTAGTTCTAGGGAAGTAAGGTCACTTTATACCTCCCACTCGGTGCTAAAGATTTCTCCCAGACATAGCTCAGATCATTTCAAAGACAATCCACAACAAAACAATTTCAGTAATATATAAATATACATCGGGAGCCATCATGCTTCCCATCCATCAAAATCAATCACGTTGTGGATTTCTTTCACACTCAAGTTCAAAACAACTTCATTAATACCAAAAGGTCAAATCATTCAAAATACCTCAAATATTCAACATCAATGTGCTTATAACACACACTTTCTCAAAAAAAACACAATTTCCAATAGGGATTCACGACCCAAATATCAATATCATGATAAATATCGTTCAAGATTCATGCTTTATATATCCACACATGTAAATTCATGTTTCAAAATTATAAACATCAAGATTTCATAATAATCATCATAAGATATGGGTTCATGCTTCAAATTCGTAAAAGTCAAAAAAACATCATGCCTTTGTAAAGAAAATTACTTTTGGGCACAAGAACAAAAGAGAGTTCTTGTTGAAAAACCCCACATACCTTGAATGATGAACTTTAGATCGATACTCATTTTTGAAATGTTAATCGTGCCTTTGAATGATGGTTCTTGAACTAGGAACTTGGAATCTTGAATAAATTTGCAGAATTAATGGTGAACTTTGAAGGTTCTTAAAGCTAGATGTAGGAGCTTAGGGTTTTCTTTTTGAGGGAATTTAATGAAATATAACATATAATGCTTCTAATAGGCTTTAATATAGGGTTTGGATGGATTTTGTTTGAGGTAAAATGACCAAAACGCCCCTAAAAATCAAATAATTCTCAAATTTGTCCTTTGGTGGACTGTTTTGATAGTCTAAAGTAGATCAACCATAACGTTTTACTCCGCTATTTAAATTGGATGAAACCAATCCCATTAGAAAGAGGACTCTCATATCTTTACGTTGATATATACTATCTCATCCAGATCATTGTGTATGAGGAGTTATGATTATTTGAAGTTGAACCAAAAATTTGCTTTTGATAGGCTGAAGTAGGTCGACCATAACTTTTTGCTCCGATAGACAAATTGGATGAAACCAATTTCATTAGAAAGAGGACTCGCAGAGATTTCCATTGATATGTAGTAGATCTCTCAGATCATTATGTACAAGGAGTTATGATCATTTAAAGTTAGAGAAAAAATACACCAGGCCTCAGTACTTTTTCCTGCACGTTTTACTATTTACTACTATTCACGATTCGATCGGAATGTTCATAACTCGTTGCTCGGGTGTCCGTTTTGGATGATCCACATATCGTTAGAAATCTTATTCGATAATCTATGCAATGGGGGGTCATAATCTAAGACATTCCACATGGAAAAGTTATAATTTATTCTAGAAGATAGAACCCAACACGTTTACGCACAAAATTTCAACAAAAAATTTCCCGGAGTATTACATAATGTCACAACTTGCATTTATAAAATCAGTTCAGCTTATGTTGCATGTATCATGTTTCAGACCTAGTTATTTGATCTTGTTTTAGCTTATCAGTATTCAGTAGAGACTCTCAATCTTCGTTATATCTCAACTTAACCAGTCCCATTCAAGGACGAATGGTCCTAAAGAGGAGTCGTTATAATAACCCATAAGATTCTAAGCTTGATTCAACCTCTATTTGTATTCTTAAGGGGTCCAAGGTTTGAAATTTTCACTAGAGTATTGAGGAATTTGTCATTTTAAAAGCCTAAGACTTAACCCCAACGACCCTGAGACATTGATTTTTTAGTTGAAACATGTTTAGGTATTTTAAAGGTGTCTCTCAAAAGTGTTTCAGAATTTTCAAATAGTATTCGGGGGAATGTTTGGACAGCGGAGGCAGAGAGGCTCCATGATAAAGCCGCACCACATGGGATACTCCTAAGAAATAAGGTCCACGTCATGGAGGCTATTACAGTGAATAGAGACCACATTGCGGAGGTCATTCCCTCAAAATGGGATTCGTACCACGGAGGCCACTCCTCCATTATTCCAGCTTCATGATTTAAGTGGCCAAGGGGTAATTTGGTCCCTTCCCCTCAACCCCAGTCATCCAAAACACGATTTGTAACACTCTTAAGGGAATTATTTGCCTATTAACCTCAAAATTTCTCACGTATAAACCCTTCCTCTTCCCAAGAACAAAATTTAATCTTCTCCTCTCAAGAACTTAAGAATTTAAGTTCCAATTTAAAAATTTCTTCATGAATTTATCCATGCTTAAGTTCATGTATTATACTCATGTAATGAGTTATCCAATGTGTTGGGTCTTTGAAATATGATTTTTATATTACTATTTTAAGAGTTGTTATCTTGTTTTAGTAATCATTCAATGTTGGCAGTTTTGGAACACCCGATACCTATGTGTTAACTTGTTATTTTAGAATTTTCAAATTACAAGTTAGTCATGCCATAATTTCTTTACTATATTCAAGTTTAAGTTGAGGCTTATCAGTACAGTACTATGTTATATTAAACTATGATTAAAACAATGTCATTTAGTTTGGAGTAGGATTTAAAACTGAGAGGGAAGTGTGGGTTCAACGCATCCTACTTCCCAAAAATTACATGCGACCATAGGACTTAGGGACATGCTAGAGAGCATTTCCCTTTGCCCAAAATGGGCTCAGCTTAGTGATCACTCCAGTTTAGGTTCTACTCTAATGGCATGGATGGAAAAACTCTCCTCAATATAGGTCATACATTGGTCTCCATGGTAATATCCATGGTTTATGTCAGTTACATGATAGATCCCATAGTTTCAGTTAGTATTGGCAATCTATTTCAGTTCAGTTTTATCTAGAACAAGTAGTCAGATTTCAGTATTTATTTAATCAGTTATGCAAATTGCACCATTTATTCAGATAATGTCATTATATACAATACTTGGTCTTGCATTTTCAATATTACAAGTACATGAAATTACATTCAATTTCCACATGTATTTCTGTTAGTCCTTACTTCACATACCAGTACATTCAAAGTACTGGTCGCATACTTTTCTCTTGCACTATGTTGTTTTATAACATAAGTTCAAACGCGTAGTTTCCCGACCATCCTTAGACAGCTTAGCAGTTTCCCATAGTAGTAGTGGTGAGTCCTTATCTATCATGAAAATGACATGTTATTTTAGTTATTTCCCTATTTTTTATATTCATATCAGTTGGGGTTAGTTGGGGGTTCATCCCATCAACTTTGTATGTTCAAAGGCTTTTAGACAGACTATCTAGTTTTTTAGTGTTTATCAGATACTTCAAACTTATCATTTTATATATATTATATTATGTAGATTTATAGTACCTTATTGGTTTTTCTTTAGCACATGTTATTATACTTTTATTTTATTCAGTGCTCATAGAAGGTACTATACTATGGGTTAGATTGGGGTCAATTGTAGCCTTAAGCACCTTGTCATGACTAAAGGGTATCCTCGGGTCGTTTGAGCTTATGTAATAGGATCTATTGAATGACCTTCTAGATAAAGTTTTCATCTGGCCTACTGTTTCTCCGTAGGGTACTCCAGTTCTCTTCGTACACAAAAAGGATGGTTCCCTCTTAATATGCATTGACTACTATCGATTGAATAAAGTCACATCAAGAATAATTATCCTTACCCCAAGATTGATGACTTATTCGACCAACTTCAGGGTGCAAGCTATTTCTCTAAGATAGACCTTAGATTTGGATATCGTAAGCGTAGAGACAAGGAATACGACATCCTGAAGACAACTTCAGAACTTAATACAGTCACTTTGAATTTCTAGTTATGTATTTTGGTCTAAAAAATGATCCTGTTGATTTTATGGACTTAATGAATAGGGTGTTCAAGAAGTAATTGGACATGTTCATCATAGTCTTCATAGATGACATCCTCGTCTATGCTAGTAATGAAGGTGATCATGCAGACGATTTAAGAATTGTATTGCAGACCCTTAAGGATCACAAGTTATTTGCTAAGTTCAGTAAGTACAAATTATACTTGAGATCAGTATCTTTCCTTGGGAACATAATTTTTAATGATGGCATTCGAGTTTACCCTCAAAAGATTGAAGTGGTGTGAAACTTGCCTAGACCCATCTATCCATCAGATATCAGGATTTTTTGGTTTTAGATGGTTTCTACAGATATTTTTTTGAAGGATTTTCTTTTATTTCTTCTCCCACATCTCGACTGACTCAAAAAAAAAAGATAGGTTTCAATGGTCAGATTACTGCGACAAAATTTTTCAGGAGTTGAAGACTCGAGTCACTTCTACTCTACGATTGACTCTAATAAAGGGTTCAAATAGGTTTGTAGTCTATTTTGATGCTTCTAGAGTGCGTCTTAGTTGTGTATTGATACAGCAAAGTAAGGTCATTGCCTATGCCTCTAGACAACTTATACCCTATGAGCAGAATCACCTAACCTATGATCTTGATTTGGCAGCAGTTGTCTATGCTTTAATGATTTAGAGGCGTTACCTTTATGGAGTTCATGTTGATGTATTCATGTAACGCCCCAAGTCTGAACCCCGGAGGCCACACGGTGATCATGACCCCGTAGGACCACAAACTACCTATGACTGGCACCTGCTGTGAGCACTGAATAATAATACTAAAATAATGCAGAAAATAGGATGAAATTCCATAAGGTTCATAATCTGAAAACAAATACTAAATACTGATAAATAAATACTAAAAGCTGAACATCTGTTTGAATTAATCTAGCCTGAAAATCATCTAACTGTCTGAACATGGAGTTGATGGGATAAGTCCCTAACTAACTCTGACTATAGAATATACTGAACTAATAAAATACTAAAACATAACTCTATCCCCGAACTATGAGGACTTACCAATAAATTTGGTGCTGATAGGATAGGCTGCTAAGTACGGTCAGGAGCCCATGCATCTGAATCTATGATATAAGCTATCATAGAACAAAATAAAGAGTATGCGTCAGTACTTTAAATGTACTGGTACGCTAAGTGAGGTAAGCTGATATGCAAGGGTTCATATATATGAACAATAACTGACAGAGTAACATGAGTATGACTGAATAAGAGTACATATATATCTGAAACTACTGTAAATACTAATTATGCAATATTGTATGTAAATCTACTTTACTATAACTGAGATCGCTGATAGCTGAATTATTGAGAACAGAGTTACTGATAACTGGGTAACTGTTTCTGACAGTCCTGATTCTGTAGAACTATACTGAGTATTATATTGAGTTAGGTGATTGTTCCTTGTAGTCTTGATTCTGAAAATTGATCTGACATTTTATACTGGGTCTGAAACTAAAACTATAACTGTGGGAGTGCTCATCTAACCGACATACCCTAATTATAAATTGAGTTGGGGTCCAACCTGTGACCCCAGTTTAAAAGGTGTTATCACCTTGCTAAGGTATACTAATAATGGTTACGAGTTAACCCTATCTAGCAAAAAGATATTTCGTCAATTCTCACTGACAGAAAAACTCATACGAGATGTATCAACCCTTATCTGGTAAGAAGATATCTCAACCTACACTGGCTACGTAGTTCTGTAACACAAGGATTGCAACTAAGGGTAAACCTTCACTGATAGCGATGCCCCAATCCCTGGGTTCGCTCGGTGTTGATTCCTACTCCTAACTGAATAAACACTGAGCTAATTTCTAGACTGTAGTAGGCTTGACTGAACTATTACTAGTCTTGCTAACTAACTGAACTAGACTGAGTTCACTGAGTTCTGTTAACTGACTGAATACATTATTCGTGATACTAAGCTAAACTGGACTAATACTGAGTTTAACTGAGTTCTATAACTGGCTGAATACTACTATTCATGACATTAATAAGACTATTCTGTAACTACTGTAGCATTAGGTAAACAACTAAATTTTTGGGTATTGAATACCCCCAGGACACAAAAGCATGGCATGATCTTTAAAGCATAATAATAAATAATTTTTAACTATACATTCACCTAGGCATTTTGTCAAACACTTGAGATACATGAACTTGCACATGAATGGATCCACATGATGACATATCATGATTTAACTATTCAACTCACATAGGCATTCTATCAAATACTTGGGATGCATGGTTATTTCACATGAGGATAGTTAACATATGAACATCATGGATTTAATAATCAGTTGTAATTTCAAGGGTTTAACATGAAAATCATATAATTCACCACATATTCTAATTTAATATCATGAAATTTGTAGTAAATCATGGATTAAAATCCAAATAATATCATGAACATGAATACAATCAAATTCAACATAAAATTCATGAAAGCAATCAACTTGTAGTTTCAAAAGAGGTTCTTGAACTCCAAGGGTGGAAGGAAACCCTTACATGAATACCTAACATAACTTGGTAATCAAATTCCTGAAGATTGATGGTGTGATCTTAAATCTTGAACTTTAAATTGAAAGCCCTAGGGTTTTGTTCTTGAGAGAAATTGAGAGGAAGTGAGTGATTTTTTCCCTTAGAAATGATTAATCTTGTGTTTTAGGGATGAATAGAAGTGGAAAATGACCCAAATACCCCTCTGTACATGGACATTTAATTACTCAAAACATTCCCAGTGATGCATGCACTGGGCGACGCACCACATCGATGGATGATAAAATAGCACATGCAAAGCATCAATATCATGTTGGCTTATAGGAACTTGCACCGAAGGCTGGTGAAAAGTTTTGGTCAACATGATGGGCAATGCGACGCATCGAGATCACATTGATCCACTATTTTGGACTCCCAAACATGCCTTAAACGATATCCAAAAAATCCAAAACTCACCTGAAGTAACATATTAACACACCTGATCATAATTCTATCAATGGATCAACATTTTAAGGTCATAAGGGTCATAAAATAAGATTGCCAACTTAAGAAGGCTAAAAAAAATAGTTCTATGTATAAATACTTAGCTGAAATCTCTATGTCTGAAACCTCTTTTTATGCTCTAAAGAACTGAGTTAAGCTAGGATTTTGTGGGGTCTTACAATATCTCCCCCTTGGGAATATTCTTCCTCGAATAATACTGACTAAGCTAAAATACTGGTAGACTGAGTCTACATACTGAACATGCACAACTGAAGCATGATTACATGACTGAAACTACTGATATGCTGATTTTTCATACTGAACATGCATAACTGAAGCATGACGAATTTTGAAGACATGACACATAAATGAGCTATTTTATGGGCTTATGAATGATATGAGAACGTTATGCAACTGAAACTAATACAGAGTTTGTAAAGGCAATCTGAGCACGGAACTGAGTAATTTCAAGGAAAACTATTACCTTGAGCTGAGTCTGAGTTTATGGAGAACAGGTGAGGATACTTGGTTCACATATATGCTTCTTCCTCCCAAGTATCTCTCCCCAAAGACTGATTTCTCTAAAGAACTATGACTATAGGAACTTTTTTGTTCCTCAGTATGCGAACCTGATGATCAAGAGTTTCGATAGGAACTTCTTCATAAGAGAGACTGTTCTAAACATCTGTAACCTCTATAGGGATTACAATTGCAAGGTCACTAATGCATTTCTTAAGAAAGGAGATGTGAAACACTATTTGCACTAAAGTTAAGTCTGAAGAAAACTCAAGCTCATAAGCTACCTTTTCGAAATGACTGGGAATTCGGTAAGGACCGACATATCGGGGACTGAGCTTCCCTTTCTTGTCAAACCTCTTCACTTTCCTTCATAGGAGAGATTTTCAAATACATATCATCACTAATCTTAAACTTGAGATCCTTTTTTCATACATCTGCATACAATTTCTATCATCTCTGAGTTGTCTTAAGCCTTTCCCTGATTAACTTAACTTTTCTAAGGTATAAAATACCAAGTCAGGCCCTACCACTATGGCCTCACCCACTTCAAACTAACCAATGAGAGATCTATATCTCCTGCTATAGCGCACCTTAAATGGAGCCATCTGAATGCTGGAATGATAGCTGTTATTATACGCAAACTCAATCAAAGGCAAGTGGTTATCCCAACTACCCATAAAGTCAATGGCACACGTTCTTAACATATCTTCTAAAGTTTGAATGGTTCTTTCTGCTTGACCATATTTTTGGGGATGAAAGGTTGTATTGAGGTGAACTTGGGTACCAAGACCCTTTTGGAAGGCTTTCCAAATAGGAGAGGTAAGCTACGTACCTCTATCTTAAATAATGGACAATGGAACTCCTTGCAATTTGACCAACTCTCTAACATAAAGCTTGGAATAATCCATGGCTGAATAGGAGGTATAAAATGGTAAGAAATGAGCTGATTTGGTCATCCTATTCACAATGACCCAAATCGTATCATGCTGATGACGAGTATGGGGCAAATCCATCACAAAATCTATGTTCAGCTCCTCCCACTTCTTAGTGGGAATACTAAACTCCTGCATAGATCTACTAGGCTTCTGATGTTCGATCTTAACCTGCTGACATGTTGAGCACTTAGCTACAAACTCTGTAATGTATCTCTTCATGCCACTCCACCAATAGACTTTTCGCAAGTTGTGGTACATCTTGGTGGCCCCTGGGTAAATCGAGTTGCGTGCACTATGCACTTCTACAAGAATCTGCTATCTCAGACCATCCATATATGACACACATAGTTTACCCTAGCAATGTAACAAACCATCTCCCCCTTGGGAGATAACCTCTACTTTCTAATCTCTGACTGACTCTTTTAGATTAACTAGACTGGGATCTCTATCCTACTTTTCTTTTACTTTAGAAACCAGAGATGATTTTGAACTATTCTGAACCCATATACTACCCTCGGCTGAATCGACTAAGCAGATACCTAGTCGGCAAGCTGATGAAATTTTTGAACTAACTTCTTCTTACCATCCTCCACATGAGTAACACTACCCATAGACATCCTAATAAGAGCATCAACCACTACATTGGCCTTACCTAGATGATACAAAATACTCATGTCATAGTCTTTCAATAACTCTAACCACCTCCTCTAACGTAAATTCAAATCTTTCTAAGAGAATAATACTACAAGCTCTTATGATCCATCACCACTTCAACATGTACTCCATACAAGTAATTTCTACAATTCTTTAAGGCAAACACTACAACTGCTAACTCAAGATCATGAGTGGGATAGTTCTTTTGATGGGGCTTAAGCTATCTAGAGGCATAGGCTATGACCTTACCTCTGCATCAAAACACACCCCAAACCAACTCTGGAAGCATCACAATATACCACAAACCCATCTAAACTATCTAGTAAAGTAAAAAAAAAGGGTTGTAGTAAGTCGAGTCTTCAACTCCTAAAAAATCTTCTCACAATAATCTGACCGCTGGAACTTGACTTTCTTCTGTGTCAATCTAGACATGGGGGACATAATAGACAAAAATCCCTTAACAAACCATCAGTAATATCCAGCCTAACCTAAGAAACTCCTGATATCTGATGAAGAGATAGGAATGGGACAGTTTCTCACTGCTTTGATCTTTTTAGTATCAACTCTAATGCCATCACCGAAAAATATATGACCAAGGAAAGCTACTGACCTTAGTGAAAATTCCCATTTACTAAATTTGGCAAACAACTGATGGGCTCTGAGGGTTTGTAATACTATTCTGAGATGGTCTGCATAATTATGTTCACTACGAGAGAAGAGAAGAATGTTATCAATAAAGACTATGATGAACATATCCAAGTATTGCTTGAACATGCGGTTCATCAAGTCCATGCAAGCTGCTGGGGAATTGGTATGACCAAATGACATGACTAGGAATTTAAAGTGATATACCAAGTTCTGAAGTGCTATTTTTGGAATGTCACATTCTCTGACTCTGAGTTGAAGATAGCTTGATCTGAGGTCTATCTTAGAAAAGTAACTGGCACCCTGAAGTTGGTCAAATAAGTCATCGATCCTGGCAAGTGGATACTTGTTCTTGACAATGACTTTGTTCAACTGACGGTAGTCAATACACAATTTGAGAGAACCATCTTTCTTACGCATGAATAAGACTAGTGCACTCCAAGAGGATATGCTGGGTCTAATGAATCCCTTACCTAGGAGATTATTTAACTATTCTTTTAACTCTCTGAGTTCAGATAGTGCAATTCTATATAGAGGAATGAAGATAGGATAAGTATCGAGAATAAGGTCTATTCCAAAGTTAATTTCCCGCTCGGGAGGGACTCCAGGAAGATCTTCAGGAAACATATCTAGAAATTCACATGATATTAGAACTGACTAAAGAGTAGGAGTCTCGGAACTAGAATCCTTAACCTGAATAAGATGGTAGAAACATCCTTTAGATATTATTTTTTTTGTCCTTAGGTAAGAAACAAGCTGACCTCTAAGTGCTAAAGTGCTACCCCTCCATTCAAGGATAGGTTTACTCCAAAACTTAAAGTAGACAAGTCTGTTTCTACACTCAACTAAAGAATATCATGAGTGGAGCCAATCCATGCCAAGAATGACATCAGAATCCATCATCTCTAGCTCTACTAAGTCTGCAGACGTAACTTTCTGAGATACCATAACTAAATAGTTCCTGTATACCCATCAGGCTATAATAGATTTACCCATTGGGGTAGTGAATAACAAGGAATCTTCTAGGATTTTAGGACTTACTCCAAAATCAATAGTTATATAAGGAGTTACAAAGTACAGAGAAACTACTGGATCTACCAAATCATAAACATGTAAATAATAAACTTGTAATGTACCAGTGACCATATCAGGAGAGCTTTTTTGATCCTTTTGAGAGTAAAGTACATAGCGTCTATTTGGGTGTTGCCCACTAGTCTGTTTGGGTATTGCCCACTGGTGGAACTAAAAGCGGCAGCCTGCTAATTCGAGCGACCGAACTGAACTGGGGAATGATTATGCTAACTCTGCGAACCCACATGAGGACACTCTCTAACCCTATGGCCGAGCTTTCCATATCTGAGACATACATTACTGCTAGCTCTGTAAATACCCTGGTGGTTCCTGCCAGACTTTTGGAAAAGAGGATTTGTTCAGGAACTGTTAACACTACCTTGGGTTTAGGGCCTAGTTCCTTATCTTTATTGCCATCTCTAAGTTTTGGCACTGGCACACTGGATAAGAATGGAGCTGGAACTAAAGATTTTAGGCAAAACTGAGAATGATTGCGACCCTGTGAATTAGGCTGAGTGAAGTTGAAGCTACCTGTTCTAGATTTCTTATCCTCCCTCTCCTTTTCCTTATTTTTAGCCTCCTCTATCTACTGAGCATACACGATGAGCTTGGATATGTCCATCTCCTTAATAAGAATTGTGGTCCTATACTCCTTGACCATACTATTAGACACACCCAATGCAAACTTACTCATCTTAGATCTATTATCTACTGCCACATAAGGGGAATATCTAGATAATTGAGTAAACTTGAGGGAATACTCTTTAACTGACATGTTGTCCTGTTTTATACTAATAAACTCCAAAACCTTAGCTTCCATCAACTCTAGTAGGAAGAACCTATAAAGGAAGGTAGTAGCAAACTCTTCCCATTCTACAAGCCCCGCATATGTACCTTTATTTGCCTTTCACTGCTTAAACTATGTATGAGCCACATCCTGTAATTAGTATGTAGCTAATTCTATTCTCTCACTGGAATTCACCTCCATGATATTTGTGACTTTTTGCACCATGTTAAGGAATTTCTACTGGTCTTCCTCAAACTTAGACCTTGTAAATGATGAAGGATTTATTTGGGTGAAGTTCTAAATTCTAGCTTCGGCAGTACTGGCCACTGGGTTAGCCTGAACGGGAGCTAGGCATTCCTTCTGGGCTATCACAGAATGAGCCAAAGTGGTAAAAGCAGCTCTGCATTATGCGTGAGAGATATGCTCATCCAAGGGATATGCCTGAACGGGCGAAGGTGTTGGCTGATTTTCAGTTCTTCTTTCATTGGTTTTTTTGGGAGGCATACTCTATAAATGAAAGGGGAAAACTAGATTAGATTGAGAGTTTAACTTGAGCTCATGTTCACCCGCATGACATGAATACTGAAAGAAAGAAAACTTTTCCTAAAACGCCTCATAGCCTCTTGCCATAAGTGTGGCATGCTACACACCCATGCATAAGACTCTACTATACGTGTCTTTCAGACTCTGTAGGACTCTTTTGAACCTTAGGATTTGATACCAAGTTTGTAACGCCCCATGTCTGCACCACGAATGCCACACGCTGCTCATGACACTGAAGGACCACAAGCTAATCCCTGATTGGCACCTACTATGAGCACTGAATAATAATATTATAATGATGCAAAAAAATAAAATAAAATGACATAAGGTTCATAATATGAAAACAAATACTTAATACTGATAAATAAATACTAAAAGTTGAACATCTGTTTGAAATACTATAGCCTGAAATGCCTCAACTGTCTGAACATGGAGTTGATGGGACAAGTCCCCAACTAAATCCGACTACTGAATATACTGAACTACTGAAATACTAAAATTATAAATCTATCCTCAAACTATAAGGACTCACCACTAAATCTGTGGCTAATAGGCTGGGCTGCTAAGTATGATCAAGAGCCGGTGTATCTGAACCTATGACATAAGACATCATAGCACAAAAGAAAGGGTTTATATGCATGAACAATAACTGACTGACTAACATGAGTATGACTGAATGAGAGTACATATATATCTAAAACTACTATAAAGACTGATTATGCAATGTTGCATGTAAATCTACTTTACTGTAACTGAGATCGCTGGTAACTGAATTACTGAGAACTGAGTTACTGATATATGGGTGACTATTTATGATATTCCTAAATTTATAGAACTAAATGAGTTCTATACTGAGCTGGGTGACTGTGCTTGACAGTCCTGATTTTGAAAACTAATCTAAGGTTTTATACTAAGTTTAAAACTCAAATTGTAACTGTGGGAGTGTTCATCTAAATAACATACCCCGATTATAAACTGAGTTAGGGTCCAACCTATGACCCCAGTTGGAAGGGTGTTAGCACCTTGCTAAGGGATACTAACAATGGTTGTGAGTTAACCCTATATGGCAAGAAGATATTTCATCAACCCTCACCGGAAGGAAAAATCATACAAGATATATCAACCCTTATCTAGCAGGAAGATATCTCAACCTACACTAGCTACGTAGTTCTAGAACACAGGGATTGCTACTAAGGTTCAAACCATTCACTAACAAGAATGCCTCGATCCCTGAGTTCGCTAGATGCTGATTCCTACTCTTAACTGAGTAGACATTAAACTGAATTTTAGACTATACTAGGCTTTACTGAACTATTACTGATCATGCTAACTGACTCAACTAGACTAAGTTCACTGAGTTCTATTACCTAACTGAATATACTATTTGTGATACTAAGCTAAACTGGACAGATATTGAGTTTCACTGAGTTCTGTAATTAACTGAGTACTACTGTTCATGATATTACTAAGACTATTTTGTAACTACTGTAGCTCTAGGTAAACAGTTAGATTTTTGGGTATTGAATTCCCCCAGGACTCAAAAGTATGGAAAGTAAAGCATGGCATGATCTTGAAAGCATAACAATAAATACTTTTTAAGAATACATTCACCTAGGCATTTTGTTAAAAACTTGAGATACATTAACTTCTACATGAATGGGTCCACATGATGACATATCAAAATTTCACTATTCAACTCACATAGGCATTCTATCAAACACTTGGGGAGCATGGTTATTTCACATGAAGATAGTCAATACATGAACATCATGGATACAATAATAAATTGTAATTTCAACGGTTTAACATGCAAATCATGTAATTCACCACACGTGCTAATTTAATTTCATAAAACTTGTAGTAAATCATGGATTAAACCCCAAATAATATCATAAACATGAATACAATCAAATTCAACATGAAATTCATGAAAGCAATCAACTTTTAGTTTCAAAAGTGGTTCTTGAACTCCAAGAGTGGAAGGAAACCCTTAGATGAACACCTAACATACCTTGGTAATCAAATTTGTGAAGATTGATAGTGTGTTCTTAAAGCTTAAACTTGAAATTGAATGTCCTAGGGTTTGTTCTTAAGAGAAATTGAGAGGAAGTGAGTGATTTTTATGCTTAAGAATGATTATTCTTGTGTTTTGGGGATGAATAGGAGTGAAAAAATAACTCAAATACCCCTCTGTACACAGATATTTAATTACTAAAAATATACCCAGCGACACGTTGGGTGACGTGCCGCATCAATGGCCAATGCGATAGCCAACGAACGCGTCGATATCGCATTGGCTCACTGGAATTTACACTGAAGGATGGTAAAAAAATTTTGGTAGATGCGATGGGCGACGTGACTCTTCAAGATCGCGTCGATCCATAATTTTGGACTCCCAAACATACCTTAAACGATATCTAAAAATCCAAAATTCAATCAAAGAGACCTATTGACACACCTGATCATGATTCAATCTAAGGATCGACATTCTAAGGCCATAAGGGTTGTAAAATAATATCACCAACTTAAGAAGGCTAAAAAAAATAGTTCTAAGTATAAACACTTAGCTAAAATCTCTAAGTCTGGAACCTCTTTTCATGCTTTAAATAACTAAGTTAAGCTAGGATTCTATGGGGTCTTACAATTCATGGATCATAAGAGTTTATAGTATGTGTTCTCTCAAAAGGATCTAAATATTTGTCAGATAAGATGGCTTGAATTATTGAAAGATTATGATATGAGTATATTGTATCACTTAGGTAAGGCAATGTAATAGTCGATGCTCTTAGTGTAATGTCTATGGAAAGTGTTGTGCATGTTGAAGAGGAGAAAAAAGTGTTAGTCCATGAAGTTCATCAGCTTGCTAGATTAGGTGTTCGGTTGGTTGATTTGATCGAAGGTATTATATAGGTTCAAAATGTTTTAAAATATTTATTGTTGGCCGAAGTAAAAGAAAAGTAAGACAGAGATCCTATTTTGGTCAGGTTGAAGGAGGTGGTTCTATATCATAAGGTTGATGTTTTCTCCCATGGGGGAGATGGTGTGCTTTATTTTTGGGTAGGTTTTGTGTTCTGAGTGTGGATGGTTTGAGACATTAAATATTAGAAGAGGAGAATGGTGTGTGATATTCTATTCACTAGGGTTTATTAAGATGTACCGTGAATTGCGGGAAATCTATTGGTGGAATGGTATGGAGAAAGAAATAGTGGAATTTATTGCTAAGTTTTAGAATTATCAGTAAATTAAGGTTGAACACCAAAGGCCCTGTGGTATACTTTAGGAGTTTAGACTCACCACATTGAAGTAGGAAACAGTGAGCATGAATTTTATGACTGGGTTATCTTGTACACATGTCAGCATGATTCGATTTGTGTCATTGTAGATAGAATGACCAAGCCAGTCCATTTCTTACCAGTTCATACTTCGTATTTGCTGAGAATTATGCTAGACTCTATCTCAACAAGTTGGTAAAATTTCATGGGGTTCGATTGATCATTAATTCAGATAGAGATACTCAGTTTACCTCTAATTATTTGAAGGATTTTCAGAAGGGTCTTGTACCTAAGTTCATCTCAGTACAATTTTTATCCTCGGATAGATGGTAAGCAAAGCATACTATGTTTTATTTTTGGACTCTTAACTTCAATAATTTTTAAAGAGACCTTCCCAACCTTGAGATGTAAGTTTTTGAGTTCATTCATGTTAAGCAGTGTAAGGAGCATGTCCCGGATAAGTTTCAAATTTTTTAGATGAGGATAAAGGAACATTTAGATTTTATTTCCAGCAGCTAAATGCAATTTCACTACGTTATGGTGGGTATAGTGATGAAGGGCTCATCGCGTCACGGCAAGGCTTCAATCGGTATTCCAGTAATGAATTTAAATTCCAGAGGGGTAGACTTGTATTTTCCCAGCAACCCAATTCATAAAAACATGGGATTAAACTGTTGTTAGGGCATTATATTCCTAAATTTCTCAATTTCCCTCTCAAATAAACCCTAACCTTTCTACAAATTCATCAAGTTATATCATCTTCCTTTCAAGAAAACCAAGAACTCCAGTGTTTCAATTAAAAAAAGCTTTCAAAAAAGTTGTTCTCTTTCAAGATTGAAGTATTAAAGGTATATTTGATGTTCATCCACGGTTCCTTTTCACCCATGGAGTCCAAGAACCTATATTTATGTTTTAAATTCATGAATTTACATGTTTACAATGAGTTGTCTTCATGAAACTTTTATGAATTTCAATTATACATGATGTTTAAAAGTGATTTTTGTTAAAAGTAGCCCTTACACGTTTGAATGAAGAAAATTCCATGTTAAATCCCCAATTTATGGTTTTAGTGTTATAATTATGTTATTTCCAAATGCTTCAATCATTCCCACGCTTAAGGTCATGAATTTCAAGTGTTTGATGAAATATCTACGAGATGAATTTTGAACTATGATTCCATATTATGTTCTTTAAGGCTTTCATGTGTCCATACTATTACTTCTATTCAGTGTTGGGGTTTATGAATACCCAAAATTTAGTTGTTTACTTTTTCTCAGTATCTTTCAGAATTGTTTCAGATATGTATGAGCATTATTCATTCAGCCAGTTATCAGTAAAACATAGATTAATTCAGTAATCCGAGTCAGTTTAGTTGGAAGTAGGATTTAGCACCGAGCAAACCTATGGATGGGGGATTACCTGCCAGTAGAGGGTGTGACTCTTAGTAGCAATACCTGTGTTTCAGAACTATGCAACTAGCATAAGGATTACCTATCATTTTAGGGTGAACACATATCTCATTAGAAAACCCACCAGTTGAGGGTAGATCTTTAGTTGATCCACACTGCCAGTGTTAGTACCCGTGGCACGGTACTGACACCCTTCCAATTGGGATTACAGGTTGGACCCCAATTAGCTCGGATTGGGGCATGTCAGTTAGATGATATATCACATAGTATCAGTACAGTATTCAATATATAACTTAGTTTTAAGCTTGTTTGACCATAGGATATAGTTATCAGTTATTTCATTTTTAGTGTTTCAGTATTTTAGTTTACCGATCATTTTAGAATCATATTATATACTTGGTCATGCATTCGCAGATTTCATAGTTTTCATGCATTTATATCCAGCTACTTCTGTTATTCATTCAGTCAGTTATTTTTATTGAACAAGAACCCATACATATAAACCTAACCCTATCTCTCATACTTGTACATTCAAAGTACTAATCACATACTCTTTTCTTAAGCTATGATGTTTAACATTATAGGTTAGGATGCTCAGGTTCCTGACCGCATGTAGAAAATTAAGCCTATAAGCAATAGTAGTAGTGGTGAGTCCTCATATATTAAGGAAATGGTAGTTTATTTTAGTTTACTTTAGTAATTTCTTTTAGTTTGTCAGTTGGAGTTAGTTGGGGCCTGTCCTATCAACTCTTTTCAGTCAATGTTAGAGGCTTTTGGACAGTCAGTTAATTTTTTAATCTTTTCAGACAGATTTTCAGTATGTTTGCTTACATTTCAGACTTGAGAATTTCATTATAATAATTTTAGTGATTAAGACCTTTGTCATTATTAAGTTATTTCGGCATATGTGTATCTTATCTTATTACCATATTATTCAATACTCACAGCAGGTACCAATTTATGGGTTAACTTGTAGTCTTTCATGAACATAAGCACCATTGTTGCGACTAGGGGATAGCCTTGGGTCATGAAAAAACTTGGTATCAAAGCATAAGGTTTTAAAGTATCATAGGGAGTTTGAAAGTCACAATGAGTAGAGTCTTAATCATTGGTGTGAAGCACATCACACTTATGGATAGGAGGCTACAAGATGTTTTAGGAAAAGTTTCCCTTCTTTCAGTATTCATGTTGTGTGAATGAGTATGAGCTCTAGTTAAACTCTCTTTCTAATTTAATCTTCCCTCTATTTACAGAACATGCCCCCAAAAAGAATAACTAAAGAAGAAATGGTATTCAGCCCGCACCTTCGTCTATTTAGGAAAATCCCCTGAATGAGCATGTTTCTCATGTCGAGTTCAAAGCTTTATTCACTACTTTAGCTCACCCATTAGTAGCTCAAAATAATCAATAGGCTACTATTCCAACCAATCTAGTAGCCAATACCGCCCCAGCTAGGATTCGGGACTACACCTAAATAAACCCTCCCTTGTTTATAGGATCAAAGTCTGATGAGGATCCACAGGATTTTCTTGACATGATTTTGAAGATAGCTAACATTATGGGTGTGACGTCTAGTGAAAGTGTACCAGTTTTAAGATATAGCTCACACCGAATATATGTAGTGGAAGGGGGATAGAGGCATAGATGTAGGGCCTATGGAGTGGAAGGAGTTCATCATAACCTTTTTAGATAGGTTCTTCCCTTTAGATTTGAAGAAAGATAAGGCACAAGAGTTCATAAATTTGAAATAGGGTAATATGAGTGTGAGGGAATATTCCCTTAAGTTTACCTAGTTGGCCAGGTATTCTCCTTCAATGGTGGCTAATAATAGGTCTACGATGAGAAAGTTTGTCTTTGGTGTAGCTGATAGTGTGATCAAGGAGTGTAGGACAGCAATGTTGATCAAGGAGATGGACTTGTCTAGGATTATGGTCCATGCTTAAAAATTGAAGAGGAGAAAGAATAGAAGAATAACAAGGCTAGGACAGGTATCTTTAACGTTGCTCAAACGAGGTCAGAGGGTGGTAACCATCCTCAATTCCATTAGAAGTCTTCAGCCACAACTCTATCTTCAGCTAGTGCTCTAATGCCAAAGTTCAGAAATAATAATTGGGCTAGAGTGCCAAGCTCTAAGTACCAGGGCAGTGTAATCTGTGGTTTCACTAATCCTCTTTGCCAGAAATATGGTAGAAAATATTTGGGTATTTGTAGAGCTATCAGTGATGTGTGCTTTGAGTGTGGAAAGCTAGGACACAAAGTCTGGGATTTCCCAAAGGGTGGTAAAAAATGTCAGTCCACTCGTCACCCAGTTCCATCATGTCACCCAACTCAGTAGGGTGCCACTTCCGGTGCTACTAGTGGTTAGCGCCCAAATAAACTGTATGCACTCTAGTCCCGACAGGATTAGGAAAAGTCCTCCTAATTTGGTTATGGGTACATTATCGGTCATCCATTTATAAGTTTATGCTTAATTAAATCCTGGAGCTTTAATTTTTTTGTAACACTTTACATAGATGTTAATTTTGGTGTAAGTCCCAAAACTGTAGTTGAGCGTTTCTCAATGTCTACCCCGGTGGGTAAAATTCAAGCCAGGCAGTTATAAAAAACTTCCTGGTTATAGTATCTTAGAAAGTCACTTTAGTAGACCTTGTGGAGTTAGAGATGACTGATTTTTAGGTCATTCTCGGCATAGATTGGATCCACTCATGCTATGCTTCAGTGGATTATAGAAATTGAGTTGTTTATTTTTCTTTACCAAATGAACTAGTCATTGAATAGAGGGGTAGTACTTCAGCATTTAGGGTCAGCTTCTTTCGTACCTTAGAGGGAGAAAATGATATCCAAGGTATTTGTTTACCATTTTTTTCAATTCAAAAACTCTAATACTGAGACTCCCAGTCTTGAGTCCATTTAAGTAGTAAGCAAATTTCCAGATACGTTCTCTGAAGATCTTTTGGAGTTTCTCTCGAAAGGAAAATTGACTTTAAAATAGACCTTCTACCAGATACCCAGCCTATCTCTATTCTGCCCTACAGAATGGATCCAGCTGAGCTTAGGGAGTTGAAAGAACAGTTGAAATAACTCTTGGATAAGGGATTCATCAGGCTCAATATTTCCCCATGGTGCGCTCCAGTCCTTTTCATGCAAAAGAAAGACGGTTCTATTAGAATATATATTAATTACCACCAGTTAAAAAAAGTCACAATCAAAAATAAGTACCCACTTCCTAGATTTGATAACTTGTTCGGCCATCTTTAGGGTGCTAGTTATTTCTCAAAGATAGTCCACAGATTCGGCTATCATCAGCTTAGAGTCAGAGAATGTGAGATTCCGAAAATAGCTTACAAAACTCGGTATGTTCACTTCAAATTTCTAGTTATGTGTTTTGTACTAACGAATGCCCTAGCAACCTTCATGGACTTAACAAATAAAGTGTTTAAGCAGTACTTAGACATGTTCATCATAGTCTTTATTGATGATCTTCTTGTCTATTTCCATAACAAAAATGATCATGTAGACCACCTCAGAATTATATTAAAAACTCTAAGAGCCCATCAGTTTTTCGCTAAATTAAGTAAGTGCAAATTTTTGCTAAGATCAATAGCTTTCCTTGGCCATAATATTTCTATTGATGGCATTAGAGTTGACCCTCAAATGACCATAGTAGTAAGAAACTAGACCTAACCTATTTATCTATTAGATATCAGAAGTTTCTTGGGTCTTAGCTGGCTATTACCAATGGTTTGTTGAAGGGTTTTTATCTATTGCATCCTCCATGTCCAGATTGACTTAAAAAAAGACAAGTTTCAGTGGTCTAATTTTTGCAACAAGTGTTTTTAGGAGTTGAAGACTAAACTCACCTCAGCCCCAATTTTGATATTGCCTAATGGTTTAGATGGGTTTGTTGTTTATTATGATGCTTTCAAAGTTTGTTTCGGTTGTGTTTTGATGCTGAGAGGTATGGTCATAGACTACACCTCTAGATAAATTAAACTTCCATGAAAATAATTACCCCACCCATGATCTTGAGTTGGCAGGTATTGTATTTGCCTTGAAAATTTGAAGGAACTATGTTTATTGGGTTTATGTTGATGGGTTCATGGATCACAAAAGTTTGCAGTATGTGTTTTTGCAAAAAGATTTAAATCTTAATTAGAGGAGATGCTTCGAATTATTGAAAGAATATGATATGAGTATTTTGTATCATTCGTGCAAGGCCAATGTAGTGGTAGATGCCCTTAGTAAATTGTCTATGGGTAGTGTTGCTCATGTAAAGGATGATAAGAAGTAGTTAGTTAGGCAAGTTCATAGGTTTTCTAGATTAGGTGTTTGATTGGTTGATTCAACTGAGGATAGTGTACGGGTTCAGAATAGTTCAAAATCTTCTTTGGTTGTCAAAGTGAAGGAGAAGTAAGATAGGGATTCCAGTCTAGTTAAGTTAAAGGAATCAGTTAGAGATTAGAAGGTAGAGATTTTCTCCCAAAGAGGAGATGGTTCGTTATAATGTCAAGGTAGGCTGTGTGTGTTAGGTGTAGATGGTTTGAGACAGTAAATCCTTGTAGAGGCGCATGGTGTGCGTTATTCTATTCACCCAGGGCCACTAAGATACACTATAATTTGTGAGAAATCTATTGGTAGAGTAGTATGAAGAGTGATATTACAGAGTTTGTAGCTAAGTGTCCTAATTTTCAGCAGGTTAAGGTTGAGTACCAGGGGCCTAGTGGCATAATAAAGGAGTTCAAAATTCCCACTTGGAAGTGGGAAGAGGTGAATGTGGATTTTTGACATGGTCACCCCATTTGCATTGTTAGCATGATTTGATATGGGTTATTGTATATAGGATGACCAAATCAGCCTATTTATTACCAGTTCATACTTTCTATACAGTCGAGAACTATACCAAGCTCTATATTAGAGAGTTGGTTAGATTGCATGGAGTCTCATTGTTTGTCATTTCAGATAGAGGTACTCAGTTTTCCTCTCACTTTTGGAAATAGTTTTAGAAGGGTCTTGCTACCCAATTTCATCTTAGTGCATCTTTTCACCCTCAGAAAGATGGTTAGGAAGAGAGGACCATTCATACCCTAGAGGACATATTGAGAGCATGTGTTATTGACTTTAAGGGTAGTTGGGATAATCACCATCCTTTGATTGAACTTGCCTACTATAACAATTATTATTCCAGTATTCAGATGGATCTATTTGAGGCTTTTTATGAGAGGAGATGTAGGTATCCAATTCGTTAGTTTAAGGTAGGTGAAACTCTATTAATTGGGACAAATTTAGTATTTGATGTGATAGCGAAGGTTTAGTTAATTAGAGAAAGGCTTAAGACAACCTAAAGCCAACAGAAATCCTATGCAGATGTAAGAAGGAGAGATCTTAATTTTGAGGTTAGTTACTTGGTTTATTTTAAAATCTCTCCCATGAAGAGACTTGGGAGGTTTGCCAAGTAGGGGAAGCTTAGTCCCTGATATGTTGGCCCTTACAGGATCTTTAACCATTTTGGAAAGGTAGCTTATGAGCTTGAGTTGCTTGCAGATTTGGCATTAGTGCATCCAATGTTCCATGTCTCTTTGTTAAAGAAGTGTATTCGTAACCCAGCTATTGTAGTCCCTTTAGAAAATACGGGTGTTCAGGACAACCTTTCTTACGAAGAAATCCCAGTTGAAATCCAAGATATTCAGATTTGTAGATTAAGGAACAAAGAGGTTCCCCTGGTCAAACTTCTTTAGAGGAATCAGTGCATTGAGGGAGCCACTTGGGACGCAGAAGAAGACATACATACCAAGTACGCTAATCTTTTTTTCATAAACTCAGAATTAGTTTAAGGTAATAGTTATCCTTATACTATCTCATTTCTATCAATATAATCATTATCCTATCATTGCATGCATTCTCAAATCAGTTCAGTCATGTATCATGTTTCAGGCTCAGTTATGTAACCATGTTTTTAGTTATTCATGTTTAGTTTATGATTTCAGTTCCCTCAGTCTTCTCAGCTTAGTTAGTCTCATTCAAAGATGAATGTTTCCAAGGTGTAGATATTGTAATACCCTGTATTAGTCTTAGCTCAGTTCAACTCTTAGTGCATGTATAAGAGGCTTAGAACCTTAAAATTTATTTAATTTTATTTCTGGCCTCTTAACTTTGATGATTTTTAAAGTGACCTTCCCGACCCTGAGACATAAGTTTCTGAGTTCATTTATTTTCAAAGGTATAAGGAGCATGTCTCGGGTAAGTTTTGAATTTTTTAGACAAGGATTGAGGCATGTTTAGGTTTTTTTTGAGCAACTCAATGCGAATTCATTGTATCGTGGTGGGAATAGCGATGAAGGGTTCATCACATCGCGGCAAGGCTTCAATTGAAATTCCAGTTACTAATTTAAATTCTATAGGGGTAGTCTTGTCTTTTTCCAGCACATCAATTCATAAAAACCAGGATTAAACTATTTTTAGGGCATAATGTGCCAAAATTTCCCAATTTCTCTCTCAAATAAACCCTAACCTTTATCCAAATTCATCATGTTAAATAATTTTCCTTTCAAGAAAACCAAGAACTCAAGTGTTCCAATTCAAGAAAGCTTTCAAGAAAGTTGTTCTCTTTCAAGATTTAAGTATTAAAGGTATGTTTGATGTTCATCCATGGTCCCATTTCACCCATGGAGTCTAAGAACCTATTTTTATGTTTTAAATTCATGAATTTGCATATTTACAATGTGTTATCTTCATGAAACTTTTATGAATTTCTATTATACATGGTGTTTAAAAGTGATTTTCGTTGAAACAAGCCCTTACACATTTGAATGAAGAAAAATCCATGTTAAATCTCCATTTTATGGTTTTAGTGTTATAATTATGTTATTTCCAAATGTTTCAATCATTCCCATACTTAAGTTCATGAATTTCAAGTGTTTGATGAAATACCTAAGATATGAATTTTGAACTATGATCCGTTATTATGTTCTTCAAAGTTTTCATGTGTCCATTTTGATACTTCTATTCAGTGCTTGGGGTTATTAATACCAAAAACTTAGTTGTTTACTTAGTATCAGTATCTTTTAAAATGGTTTCAGATTGTACAAGCATTATTCATTCAGTCAGTTATCATAATCACTTAAACTTAGATTAATTTAGTAATCTGAGTCAGTTCAATTGGTAGTAGGATTTAGCACTGAGCAAACACAGAGATGGGGGCTTGACTACAAGTAGGGGGTGTGACTGTTAGTATCAATCCCTATGTTCCAGAAATAAGTAGCCTACGTAGGTTTGAGAAGTTAACTTGCCAGGTGTGGGTTAACACATATCTTATTAGAGAACTTACTAGTTGAGGGTGACTCCTTAGTGGATACACATAGCCAGTGTTAGTACCTGTGTCATGGTACTTATACTCTTTCAACTAAGGTAACAGGTTGGACCCCAATTACCTCAGATTGGGGCATCTCAGTTAGATAATACCTCCCACAGTATCAGTTGGAGTTAGTTGAGGCCTATCCTATCAACTCATTTCAGTCTGTTTTAGAGGCTTTCTAACATTTTATACAGTCAGTTGATTTGTTAATCTTTTGAATCAAGTTTTCAGTATTTTCTCTTACATTTCATACTTGAGAATTTCATCATAATAATATCAGTACATAATATCTTTGGCCTTATTCAGTCATTTCCGTGCATGTATATCTTATCTTATTACCATATTATTCAGTGCTCATAGCAGGTTCCATTTCATCAGTTAGCTTTTGGTCTTTCGGGATAGTAAATACCATTGGCACGACTAGTGGGTAGCCTCGGGGCATGAAAAATTGCGATACTATTAAGCCACTGAATTATAATATATGAAATAGGTTTTCTACTATGTGGAAATATAATCATGACAAAATCTGGGAAGAATTATAACACTGATACAATTTACAATCTGATAAAAATAGAAGAGAGGACTAAAATTACATAACTGCCTCTGACGAACATCTATGAAGCCTCTACAATACTGACTATAGATAACTAAGACATGAATCCAGCTACCACAAATCAACACATATAAGTAATAATGTAAATTACATGAACAACATCTGACTGAAGTCCCCAAAGTAGGAGAACTTATCTCCTACTGGCTAGAATCTGCAACTGTCTGATCATGATATATGGGCTACAACTGGTACCTACATTATGAAATAATGTATCCAAACAGATGTATATGTGGATTAGTACTTCTAGTATTTACTGAGTAAGTGGGGGTGAGTACAATAAGTAAAACTGATTTCATATGTAATCTTAAATCATACACGCTAAATGTAAGTAGACTCACCAAGAGGCTGAAATAAACTGAAAGCTGAAGTGTCTAAAACATGTATAACAAATATAATCTGATAGGATGGTGAATCACTACACTTAGTTTCTTATAACTTTACACTTATAATATAAGTAGAACTGTTGAAAAACAGTAACACATAGGTACTGTATGAATATAGGGTCAAAAACTATGGGGTGGAAACTAAAATAACTCAAGGGTGTGAATATACAAATATATTAAGCATGAATTCATGAAAACTGTGATATATAAGAAAGCAAGACCAATAATATATTACATTTTTTAAATAATTTGTAAATTGAAATATTGAAATCTAATAACTGAATGACTGGTAATCTGTATGCTTTGGTCAAGCAAACCTGAATTGCATTCTGGACTGAATACTACACTGAGACTGTGGGAGGAATCATATAACCAACATGCCTCAATCTGAGCTAATCAGGGTCCAACCTATAACCCCAGTTGGAATGCTGTCAGTAGTGTGCCAAAGGTACTAACACATGGCTATGTGGATCCACTCAACTCGTGTCCCGAAGGACTAATGAGTCGCCCTCAACTGGTAGGTTCTCTAATAAGATATGTGTTACCCTTAACTGGCAGGTAAACACTTTATAAACCCTCAACTGGCAGGTTGATATCACTAACTTACGCTGGCTACGTAGTTCTAGAACTAAGAGACTATTAATAAAGGTCAAACCCTCTACTGGTAGGTGAACCCTCATTCGTAGGTTCGCTCAGTGCTAAATCCTACTCCCAACTGTACTGAAACTAATTTATGGACTGAACTAAGCTTAACAGAACAAACAACTATTTATAATAATTTATTGAATGACACTGCTCATGGTTTATCTGAAATCATTTTGAATATACTAAAATTATGTAAATAATTAGGTATCGGGTGTTAACCCACCAACACTGAATGGAAATTAAAATAATGGCATATAAAGCTTTAAAAAATAGGGTAAGGGATCATTG